>NW_026935655.1:0-67587 GCF_032062105.1 Saccostrea cuccullata | reverse complement strand
AAGTTTGAAGATGTTGTTGATAAAGAGAAAGATAATCAAGAAGGATCCATCTTCTCTGTTTGGACATACAAAGGTAAAACACTTGTCTAAGCAACTACTTATAATTTTGTTCATGGACAATAAACATCTAGTTACCACTTTGTTTGATGGATTGAAATATTTAGAAAAAAACATGTTTAGCTTTACTATTCAGAGTTCAAAAGAGCTTAAGCGATAGTAAGGTGTCTATTGTCCGTCTGCCTGTCTGTAAAAAATTTTTAAAAACTCTACTCCTTCTACAATTTGATTTCAATATATATAACTTGGCAAACAAGTAGACTACACTCAGATACATAATTATATCATGTTTATTGCTGCCTGTTGGAAAGTTTCAAATTCAAGTGTTACTTTTCCTTTGTTATATGTACATACCAGAAGAGCTTCAGTCTCATCAGAGAATTCTGGTTGATTTTGTTAAATGATGTTGCCATGGTTACTTAAATAAAAAATTCTGCAAAATTATTTTATAAGGCTTCTCCTCCTACAGTGTTAGTATGATTGCAATAAATCTCTCCACAACAAGATACTTATCTAAGAATTATTATTAAGGTCTTCCGTTTCAGACGGAAGACCTTATAGTGATTCTACTGTTTCTTTTTATTATTATTTTTTTCCCCTTTTGTAATTTCTTTTTTTGACGATTTCTCAGAGATGACTGGACAGATTCTTATGAAATTTTCAGGGATGATAGACAATCAAAATATCTTTCAAATGTAGTTTTCAGTTTTTCAAAAGTCACTTCCGGTCGTCAGTTATGTCCGATTTCCGCTTTTTTCAAAAAAGTTTTGTCCGAGTCATATCTCAGAAACGGTAAAAGATGAAGACACCAAACTTATATGAGTAATAGATCTTGATAAGTAGGCAAAACCAATTGGGTTAACATCGTCCGCTGTCACTTCCGGTCGTCACAGGAAGTGATCAAAGAAATCGAAAATTTCAACTTTTTATTTTTTGAAATTTTTTTGCATCACGTTATAGCATTTTGTTTGTAATTTCGAAATATATCAGTCCCACCGGAAACAAAAACGACAACTTCCGGTTATAAGAGAAAAACTGCATATTTTCAGTATTTTTCTCTCCCATAAATATTTTTTATGCGTAATGTATTTGAAATGGTTTTTGGATATGTTATTCAGACTGCAAATGTCTACAGTAACGTCAAATATCTTTGTAAAATTCACTTCCGGTCGCGTGATTTCCGGTCCTCAAAATGAGAAGTTATCATAGCTAGATCTCGTAAACGGTAAAAGATAAAGACACCAAACCTATCTAGAGTGATAGATCTTGATAAGTAAGCAAAATCAGTTGTGATAAGATCGTCCGCCGTCACTTCCGGTCGTCACAGGAAGTGATTCAAAAAATCGAAATTCTCAACTTTTCTTTTATGAAACTGTTTTAGCCTCACATTAGAGCATTTTATTTGTTGTTTTCAATTATTTCAGTACCACTAGAAACAAAAAGAGACAACTTCCGGTTGAAAGAGGGAAACTACATAATTTCAGTGTTTTTGTTTCCAATAAATATCATTTATTTATAAAGTATTTGTAATGATTTTTGGATATGCTATTCAGACTGCCAATGTCTACATTAAGGTCAAGAAATTTTGCAAAACTCATTTCCGGTTTCGTGATTTCCTGTCCTCAAAATGATAAGTTATCATAGCTAGATGTAGTAAACGTTGAGAGATTAAGACATCAAACTTAATAAAGTGGTTAATCTTGATAAGTTGGCAAAATTAATAAAGATAAGATTGTCTGCCGTCACTTCCGGTCGTCACAGGAAGTGATCAAAGAAATCATGAATTTTAACTTTTCTTATAGGAATACTTCTTGGCATTACACTATTGCGTCTTAATTGTTGTTCCGATATATGTCCGTCCCAAAAGAAACAAAAACAGCAACTTCCGGTTATGAGTTATTTATTAAGTATCATACTATCCAATAAATATTTTTTAAAGAATGCGTACTACGAAACTACTTTCTTTCAACCTTAAAATGATAAGTTTACAAAAAACCTTTTTTGTTGTCTGACTCGATGGTTCAGTGGTTAGCGTGTCCGACTTTCATTCAAATAGTTTTGGGATCGAGCCTAGATCGAGGATTCTTCTTTTTTTTCTTTTTTTGCATTTTGCCCTTTATCTATTTTTTTTAAATAGAAAAGTGTCCTTCTTACAGATAAATAGAGAAGAACGGAAGACCTTATTTGTTGCTGTAGCAACAAGAGTATCTAGTTAAGGTTTCCGTTATTATTTTTACTGTTTCTTTTTATTATTTTTTTTCCCCTTTTGATATTTATTTTTTTTACGAATTCTCAGAGATGACTGGACAGATTCTCATGAAATTTTCAGGTATGATAGAGAATTAAAATATCTTTCAAATGCAGTTTTCAGTTTTTCAAAATTCACTTCCGGCCGTCAGATATGTTCGATTTCCGCTTTTTTCAAAAAAGTTTTGTCCGAGTCATATCTCAGAAACGGTATGAGATTAAGACACCAAACTTATATGAGTAATTGATCTTGATGAGTAGGCAAAACCAATCGGGTTAAGATCGTCCGCCGTCACTTCCGGTTGTCACAGGACGTGATCAAAGAAATCAAAAATTTCAAATTTTCTTTTTTTAAACTTTTTTGGCTTCACATTATAGCATCTTATTTGTAGTTTCGAAATATATCAGTCCGACCGGAAACAAAAACGACAACTTCCGGTTATAAGAGAAAAACTGCATATTTTCCGTATTTTTCTTTCCCATAAATATTAATTATAGATAAAGTATTTGTAATGATTTTTGGATATGTTATTCAGACTGCAAATGTCTACAGTAACGTCAAATATCTTTGTAAAATTCACTTCCGGTCGCGTGATTTCCTGTTCTCAAAATGAGAACTTTTCATAGCTAGATCTCGTAAACGGAAAAAGAGTAAGACACCAAACTTATACAATTGGTATATCTTGATGAGTAGCCAAAAACAGTTGCAATAAGTTTGTCTGCCGTCACTTCCGGTCGTCACAGGAAATGTTCCAAAAAATCAAAATTTTCAAATTTTCTTTTATTAAACATTTTTGGCATGACGTTATACTATCTTATTTGTATTTTAAAAATATATCAGTCCAACCGGAAACAAAAACGTCAACTTCCGGTTTTAAGAGAAAAACTGCATTATTTTAGAATTTTTCTTTCTCCTAAATATTTCTTATACATAACAAATTTGTTACGATTTTTGGATATGTAATTCAGACTGCAAATATCTACAGGAAGGTCAAATATCTTTGTTAAATTCACTTCCGGTTGTGTGATATTCTGTCCTCAAATTGAGAAGTTATCATAGCTAGATCTCGTAAACGATAAGAGATTAAGACACCAAACTGTTTCAAGTGGTAGATCTTGATGAGTGGGCAAACCCAGTTGGGATAACATTGTCCGCCGTCACTTCCGGTTGTCACAGGAAGTGATCAAAGAAATTGAAAAATTCAACTTATCTTATAGAAACTTTCTGAATCACATTATAGCATCTTATTTGTAGTTTTGAAATATGATAGTATCACCGGAAACAAAATTGACAACTTCCGGTTAAAAGAGAAAAACTACATAGTTTGAATTTTTTTCCCCATAAATACGTTTTATAGTTAAAGTATTTATAATGATTTTTGGATATATTATTCAGACTGCAAATGTCTAAAGTAATGTCTAATATCTCAGTAAAATTCACTTCCTGTCGCGAGACTTCCTGTCCTCAAAATCAGAAGTTATCATTACTAGATCTCGTTAACGGTAAGAGATTAAGACACCAAACTACTAGGGGTGGTAAACATTGATGAGCAGACAAATCCTTTGAGTTTAAGATCATCCACCGTCACTTCCGGTTGTCACAGGAAGTGATAAAAGAAATCAAAATTTTAAACTTTTCTTTATGGAATCTTTCTTAGCATTACCTTAATAGCTTTTTACTTGTAGTTTCGAAATATGTCAGTCCCATTGGAAAAAAAAAACGACGACTTCTGGTTATGAGAGAAAAACTGCATAAATTGAATTTCTTACTCTCCCATAGATATCTTTTATAAAAATATTCTTCTTACAGATAAATAGAGGAGAACGGAAGACCTTCTTTGTTGCTGTAGCAACAAGAGTTTCTAGTTATTATTAATTATTATTATTTTTTTTTTCCCTTTTCTTTTTTTGACGATTTCTCAGAGATGACTGAACAGATTCTCATGAAATTTTCAGGGATGATATAGAATAAAAATATCTTTCAAATGCAGTTTTCAGTTTTTCAAAAGTCACTTCCGGTCGTCAGATATGTCCGATTTCCGTTTTTTTCAAAAAAGTTTTGTCCGAGTCATATCTCAGAAACGGTAAGAGATTAAGATACCAAACTTATAGGAGTAATAGATCATGATAAGTAGGCAAAGCCAATTGGGTTAAGATCATCCGCCGTCACTTCCGGTCGTAACAGGAAGTGATCTAAGAAATCGAAAATTTCAACTTTTTCTTTTATGAAACTTTTTTGCATCACATTATAGTATCTTATTTGTACTTTCGAAATATGTCAGTCCCACCGGAAACAAAAACGACAACTTCCGGTTACAAGAGAAAAACTGCATATTTTCAGTATTTTTCTTTCCCATAAATATTTTTTATAGATAAATTATTTGTAATGATTTTTGTATATGTTATTCAGACTGCAAATGTCTACAGTAACGTCAAATATCTTTGTAAAATTCACTTCCGGTCACGTGATTTCCTGTCCTCAAAATGAGAACTCATCATAGCTAGATCTCGTAAACGGAAAAAGATTAAGACACCAAACTTATACAATTGGTAGATCTTGATGAGTAGGCAAATTCAGTTTGAATAAGATTGTCCGCCGTCACTTCCGGTCGTCACAGGAAGTGTTCCAAAAAAATCAAAATTTTCAAATTTTCTTTTATTAAACTTTTTTGGCCTGACATTATACTATCTTTTTTGTATTTTTAAAATATATCAGTCCAACCGGAAACAAAAACATCAACTTCCGGTTTTAAGAGAAAAACTGCATTTTTTTTAGTATTTTTCTTTCTCCTAAATATTTCTTATACATGACATATTTGTTACGATTTTTGGATATGTAATTCAGACTGCAAATATCTACAGGACGGTCAAATATCTTTGTTAAATTCACTTCCGGTCCCGTGATTTCCTGTCCTCAAAATGAGAACTAATCATAGCTAGATCTCGTAAACGGAAAAAAGTTTAAGACACCAAACTTATACAATTGGTAGATCTTGATGAGAAGGCAAATTCAGTTTGGATAAAATTGTCCACCGTCACTTCCGGTCGTCACAGGAAGTGTTCCAAAAATCAAAATTTTCAAATTTTCTTTTATTAATCTTTTTTGGCATAAGGTTATACTATCTTATTTGTATTTTTAAAATATGTCAGTCCAACCGGAAACTAAATCGTCAACTTCCGGTTTTAAGAGAACAACTGCATTATTTTAGTATTTTTCTTTCTCCTAATATTTCTTATGCATGACATATTTGTAATGATTTGTGGATATGTTATTCAAATAGCAAATGTCTAAGTAATGTCTAAAATCTCAGTAGAATTCACTTCCGGTTGCATGATTTTCTGTCCTCAAATTGTGAAGTTATCATAGCTAGATCTCGTAAACGATAAGAGATTAAGACACCAAACTGTTTCAAGTGGTAGATCTTGATGAGTAGGCAAAATCAGTTGGGAAAACATTGTCCGCCGTCACTTCCGGTTGCCACGGGAAGTGATCAAAGAAATCTTTATAGAAACTTGCATCACATTATAGCATCTTATTTGTAGTTTTGAAATATGATAGTATCACCGGAAACAAAATCGACAACTCCCGGTTAAAAGAGAAAAACTACATAATTTGAATATTTTTCTTTCCCTTAAATACTTGTTATAGTTAAAGTATTTGTAATAATTTATGGATATGTTATTCAGACTGCAGATGTCTACAGTAATGTCTAATATCTCAGTAAAATTCACTTCCTGTCGCGAGACTTCCTGTCCTCAAAATCAGAAGTTATCATTTCTAGATTTCGTTAACGGTAAGACATTATGACACTAAACTACTAGGGGTGGTAGACCTTGATGAGTAGACAAATCCTTTGAGTTTAAGATCATCCACCGTCACTTCCGGTTGTCACAGGAAGTGATCAAAGAAATCAAAATTTTAAACTTTTCTTTATGGAATCTTTCTTAGTATTACCTTAATAGATTTTTACTAGTAGTTTCGAAATATGTCAGTCCCATTGGAAACAAAAATGACGACTTCTGGTTATGAGAGAAAAACTGCATAAATTGAGTTTCTTACTCTCCCATAAATATCTTTTATAAAAAGAGTATTTGAAATGATTTTGGGACATACCTTCTTACAGATAAATAGAGGAGAACGGAAGACCTTCTTTGTTGCTGAAGCAACAAGAGTTTCTAGTTCTATTTATTACTGTTGCAAAGTTGCAAGTCCAAGTCCATTGAGTTGCGGCCCTTGTTGTATGGCTGCACGTTGTTTTCGCTCCCACCAAAAAATTTAATTTCTTCTACTAAAGTGTGGTGATCGGGTGAAATGACCGGTTTTATTGATAGGACATTGAAGGAGGCTTGACTATGTACACATTATGAATGTTTGACTTGAGATTGAGGAGGTTTATGGAAAGTTTTTGTTTACGTTTGTGGTTGTGGTTGAGGTATGTGAACTCTGCTCATACACTGTCATACACTCTTTGTTATATAAGAATTGAATTTACATAGTATGTGTGATAAAAACAAACGTAATCTAAGTGACATTTCACTGCAATATTCTGACGTTGCGAGTAAAAAAACTCGAGAGGGATCATTAAACAACTCAGGTATGGAAGGTACGTCCAATCAAATTGGGGCGCCGGTCTGTAGTTCCACCCCTGACACGCATCCCTCGTCAATGTTGCAACATCCACCCTCACATTTTGGTTATCCGGCACAATACATAGTTAATCCTCAGCCTCTAACAATATCAAGTGATGATTTGCAAAAAATAGCCGCCGCTGTAAGCGCATCTGTAAGAGCTTCTATCAGAGAGGAGATCCAGGAGTTAATTCATCAGATAACAGATAAGATGATGGAACCACTACGGTCTGAGGTCAGCCTTCTGCGTAAGGAAAACGAAAATCTGCGTCTTCAGGTAGACCAATTGGAGCAATATGGTCGAAGGCCCCTCATCCGTGTTTTCGGCATTCCTGAAACCCCTGATGAATCCACTACCGAAAAGCTTCTAGAGGTGACATCATCTGCGGGAGTTGCGCTTTCAGCATCTGATATTGTGACCTCCCATCGTGTTGGCGACCCATGGAAACAAAGACAGTCTCAGAGACAAATCATTGTCAGACTCCAGTCTACCGATGTCAAGTTTTCATTGATGAAGGAAGCCAAGAAACTGCGGAAAAACTATCAAACCAAGCAAATCGTTATCAACGAAGATCTAACCAAATACCGTGATCGTCTTTTTTACTTCTGCAGGCAGCTCTGTAGAGAACGCAAGTTAAAGCAGGCCTGGACTTCCAACGGTAAGATTAGCGTCCGTGACCATGGGGATAGGACTTATGGGGTCCGTAAGGAGTCGGACCTAGTCCCTTTTGGCCATGTGTTGAAAGAGAGTGGCCCCACATAGACCACTCTGCTGATTTGCATCGTGCCTCGCGGTAGTCAGTCAAATAACATTTTGCCATCATAGATAGATATGATTGCGTAATCATGTTAATACAAAGTTATATGTTAATATTTCTATATTTATAAGTTTATGTATAGAGTACCTATGTACATTGTGCTTAGTAATAAGTAGTTTCAAGAACCCCCCCCCCCCCTTCACTTAAAAATTACATCTTTAAGTTTTAATTTAACCTTTCACCCCTACCCCAAATGTTCACATCTTACTTTCTATTGTGTATATATGTTACGTTTGTTTGTACATTCTTTTCTTGTTTATATGTTGATAGAGATGTTCATAACATTGTGGTACCATACGCGGACCATTTCCACTCGTTCCCTTATTCAGTCATCATCTTTTCATCATATTTCATATTACCCCACCTGACCCGATTTTTCACATTTGAAATCTACCAAAACCCAGGTGTTACCTGATCTATGTGTGTAGACATTTCTAGCTACCGGGCTAGTGTGGGGTTATTTTATCACATTGCCATTTTTCCCAAATCATTATTAAGTTTAAAAGATTTTATTTGTATCAGTTTACTTTTACAGTACGGCATAAAATGTTTACACATAATCATACTTTTTCATGTATTGGCAAACATGGGGCTAAACAACATCATGCACGACAATATTTCATTCAAATGTTCCACCAATACCAATGCACCCATATTATACAATTCATGTATGTTTAAATCTATGACTCTTATTACTTTCTTGTATTCACTTCTCCTACTCATCTCATGTGATATTGAAGTGAATCCAGGACCTACCTTATCACCAAGTGTCTCATGTTCAATATCCACATGTAGTTCATCAACAAATACTCAAAACAACACATCATTCGACCCAAATAGATTTACTTTCGCCCATTTAAATGTATGAAATGGGGTTCGTTATATACGTAAATAAATACAAACACCATGTTGTAGATATGGATAAGTGTATATTCAATCAGTATTATCAGTGTTATCACAGCTCTGAAATATATATAAACAATAATAAATATTTGATAACAATACATACATGTAGATCACTTGCCAGATAGTATGGTCAAAATGAGAGTTATTGCCCTTTAATTGTGCTCATATATAACATTAAGAGTTGTCTTTCTTAATCAATAATATGTACAAAATATAAACACTCTGGAATTTATAGATAAAACAATCAGATCAATTATACTGAACTTTTCCAGAATAATATAACTATATAGACAATATTCAAAATATATATACATCATACCTATATGTGATATAAAGCCATTCTCCAAATATACAATATGATGAGTGAAATCTTACTCAGTGATCTGCATATAAATAAAACACAACTTGACTGTATTGCTCTCAAAAATGTACATACAATGATATATGAAATTATTACTTTTCATTATTTACACACTCATAAAATAATCACAAAGACTGAATCTTCATACTTCATATTAGAATATTAATATTTAGGAATAAAATAGATAAACAATTATATAGAGATAATGAAATTAGTAAAAGTCAACTTACATTCTGTCCAGTCTTGGTCATGGTCGTAATTAAGTCATAGAAAATGGACAAACATATAAACAAAAACCAATATGTCTGCTGGTCAGACCAAGATCTCAAACCAAAGTAATTATCTAAGTTAAAAACCAAAAGAGAGGGAAACTAACCAACCAGTGAAATCCAAGTTGGCCCTGACACAACACAAGATATGAATAGAAAAGGGACAGGGGTTTAAATGACCACTGTGATGTCATACATCTATAAATAACACAATGAACACAAATTGATATAAATAATTCCATGTGGATTTATTCAATAAATGAAATGCTGAAAAGAAATAAATATGATAATTCAACTGAATTAATTTAATCCTGAAATATAATAATTAATATAAGAAATAAATCACTCTATCACATACTTCCCCTCTTTGTGAAATGACGTCCTCGTCATTTACTATTTCATACAAAAATAACGATTGTAAAATAAAATAAAATCATAAAAACATAGAATATCACTAAGAACTATATGCACTTACCGAACTGTCTCAACTGACTGACTTTCTGTACTTGACTAATTAACTCTTACCTATAATAATGTCTATCAGAGCCTTTTCCACTAGTTCTTTGCTGTTGCTGGGATGAAAAACATTACTGGAAGCTAAAGTCTGTAAATAATTAACCCTTTTCTCCCAGTCTGGTTGTTGTTTAGCAATCTGTTGATTTACTACATAATCTCCACTGGTGATCCATGATGTTGTTTTCTTTGTCCTCTGAGATCTTCTAGGTACTGTCTGCTGTTCATGAGCTGAATGTTCCTCAGAATTGGTATCATCCAAATCATCATCAGCTTCAGCTTCGGCTTGCTGCTGTGTATCTGCAGACGATTCTGTTTCCTTCACGTCAGTGTCCTCTGTAGTAGTAGCTACTGAAGTACCTGTGTCCTCAACTTGTTCAGCAGGTGAAGGTATTCCGGAACTACCCTCTTCTTCAGTGCTCTCTTCCTCATTGGCCAATAAATTCTCCTGTTGGCTATTTCCTGTCTCAGAAGCAGGTGCACTATCCTTGCTATGTGCAGTGGATGCTGCCTCCTGTACTATCATCTCCTCGTCGCTGCTATCTGAGTCACTGTTATCTTCATGTTGTGAGGTAGTAAGTTGTTTGGTCCTTCTTGTGACTCAAGCTTTCACCAACTTCCTTGGTGCTGGCTTAGGTTTTTCTGTCTGTAAATCAACATCTAAGTGTCCGATTGGTAGCAAAAGGTTCCGATGTAAAGTTCTCTTACAGGTGTTGTTGCTTTCTTTTCTCACTATGTACACAGGAACATCCTTGTTTGGTTGACTCTGCACTATATATGGCTCTTCTTCCCATTTATCTGATAATTTGTGAGTGCCTTCAAACGCAACAAAGTGACCAATACCCTGTCTCCTGGTTGTATCACAGCATCTCTCGCCTTAATATCATAATTCTTCTTCTGTCTTCCCTGGGCGTTCTGGATAGATTTCTGTGCCAAATGATATGAATGTTCTAATTTAGATTTCAAAGATTTGATGTAGGAATTCAGGTTTTCATGTTGATTTGGTTCATCTGTTTTGAAAATGAGATCTACTGGAAGTCTAGGTTCTCGTCCAAACATAAGAAAGAAAGGTGATTGTCCTGTTGTTTCCTGTTTCATAGAATTATAGGCATGAACTAAAGTTGAAATGTGAGACTTCCAATCCTGTTTTTGGTAATTTTCAAGTGTTCCTAACATTTTGAGAAGAGTCCTGTTGAAGCGTTCTGTTAAGCCGTTGCCCATGGGATGGTAAGGCGTTGTTCTCGACTTGTTAACTCCAAGAATGTTGCAGAGCTCCTGTATGATCTTAGACTCGAAATTTGCACCCTGATCACTGTGTAGTCTCAAAGGTATACCGTAATGAACAATAAAATGATGATACAATGCCTCAGCTGTGGTTTTGGCAGTTTGGTTCCTTGTAGCTACAGCCTGAGCAAATCGAGTAAAGTGATCGGTGATAACCAAGATGTTTTCATATCCTCCTTTTGATTTTTCTAGTTTGAGGTAGTCTACGCATACGAGTTCTAAAGGTTGTGATGTTCTGATGTTAATAAGTGGAGCTCTTGTTGTTGGTGTTTTCCTTAAAAGGCATCTCCTGCAGTTTGAAATGAAGTGTTCCGTATCTGCTGTCATTCCTTGCCAATAAAATCTGTCTCTGATTAAACTGATGGTTTTCTCACGGCCTGGATGTCCCATGTCAGTATGAAGATGGTACAATACTGTTCCAATGCATGATCTGGGTAATAGTATCTGTGACTTCTTTTTCTCATTCACTGTTGTTTCTCTTATGAGGATCCCATCTCTTAACCTGAGTTTGTCAAAATTCTTGTGAAGTAAGGCATGGTATTGCATGTTGTTGTATGGTAAATGGTGTTTTGCTGGCTTGTACTGATCTCGTACGTATGGTATCCAAAACCTTAACACTGGGTCATTGTACTGATGACGACGAACATCAACCTCTGTCTGATCACTCAAGTCTGGTAAGTTGTCTATTGAAGATGGAGATATGGACAAGCATTGTACATAGGGACCATGGGATACTGCTGAGTTGCATATGGTCTTAATGGAATCAGATGTTATGATTTCCTGGTTTGGTATCCTGCTTAGTCCATCTGCATCTGCGTTGTGTGATCCGGGTCGATACAGAATCTCAAAGTTAAAATTGGCCAGATCTGCAATCCATCTTTGGCTCGTCGCATCAAGTTTCGCAGATGTTAAAACGTACGTGAGTGGGTTGTTGTCTGTGTAAACCTGGAATGTTCCTCCATATAAGTAATCTCTAAATTTCTCACACACAGACCACTTCAAAGCCAGAAACTCCAATTTATGAACAGGGTAGTTCTTTTCGGATTTCGATAAACTCCTGCTAGCGTAGGCTATGACCCGTTTGAAGTTGTCCTGCGTCTGATATAATACAGCGCCGATGCTTGATGATGCGGCATCTGTATGAAGTTCAAAGGGTAAGGAGTAATTGGGGAATCCTAGAATTGGATATGTTGTGAGTTTCTCCTTAAGTTTGTTGAAGGCTTGTTCTTGCTCACTACCCCATCTCCACTTGTCTGATGTCCTAACACCCTTTCTAGATTTCTTCTTTGTATTTGGTAGGAGGTCATTCAATGGGCGTGCTATTGTTGAAAATCCCTCGATGAATCTCCGGTAATATCCAACAAAACCGAGGAACTGGCGGACTTCATCTGAGTTTCTTGGTTGCGGCCAGTTCTGTACCTTGTTGATCTTTTCCGGGTCTGGTTCTATCCCCTCCTCACTGACAATGTTTTCTACATATTTTACTTTGCTTTTAAAGAATTCGCATTTCTCGGGTGATAGCTTTAGGTTAACTTCCCTTAATCACTGAAATATCCAAACGTTCTAAATGTTCTTCGTATGTCTTGGAGAATATTATCAAGTCATCCAGGTAGATGAAGCATATATCCAGGTGTAGCCCTTCAAAACATTTCTCCATAAGCCTTTGGTATGTAGCAGATGCGTTGACTAGACCGAATGGCATGCGATGGTATTCGTTAAAGCCTAAGGGTCCAACAGTAAACGCAGTTCTTTCCTTGTGACTTTCATGTAATTCAACCTGATGGTACCCACTTTTCATATCCAAGATGGTAAAGAATCTATTTCCTGCTAACGCATCTAGTATTTCCTCTATCCTTGGTAACGCATAGGAGTCTTTCTTTGTCCTAAGATTTAGCTGGCGATAATCTACACACATGCGTAGTTCGTTGTTTTTCTTGCGACAAAGGACAACGTTGCTCGACCATGGTGACTTCGACTTCCTGATAATTCCTCCTTCTAATAGTTTCCTTAAGTGATCTTTGACCTCTTCAAACATGGCTGGTGGTATACGCCTGGGTCTTTGCTTAAATGGTGTTTCGTCGTGTAAATCGATCCTATGTTTCACTATGTTAGTGTGTCCTATGTCAATGTCCGACTTTGAGAATACATCCTCACACTTCTTCAATAAATGTTCTGCTCCTTGCTGCTCTGAAGCTGTAAGCTTATCTCGCTCGATCTTCACCATACTTAGGACATCTTTGGTTTCTTGGAGGCTAGAACATGGTAAAGCTGTTTGATGTGGTTCAATTTTCACTGGTTGTAGTTCACATATGATGGATTTAGGTGGAACTTGTACTGTCGTCGTGGTGATGTTGTCAATATCCACTCTTACCACATGACTGGCTGGATAGGTATAGTCTGTAAGTGATGGTACAATATCCAGGTCTGATGGAATTACAGAGCGAGGTGTAGCTTGTAGAACTGCTGTTGTAGATTGGTATGGAATAGCCTTGTCAATATATCCAGAAATAGAAACTGTGGAATTTGGTGGTATGATAATACAATGATTTTCTGCTGATTTTATAATCCCAAGTCGATTGTTGTTCCGAGCCAGTTCTTTTTCTCGTAATGCCATTCCTCTCAATGCTAGATACCATGGTGTAAATAATGCAGCATCCTGTAGATATCTGTCTCCGTATTTGTCCTTGACACCATCTAGCATGTGTTGTAGTATATTCGTTCCAATCAGAAGTGGTACTCGACTGTTGTAGTTACTGGTGGATACAACGAGCAATGGAAATTGCAGTGATTCCTCCGATGATTGTGGTATTCCCTTACTTTGGATGGAAGCTTCGATGTATCCATAATATGGTAACTGTTGGCCATCTGCACATTCCACTTGTAAAAGTTCTTTTATTGGATGAAGTTTTAAATGACTAAGTTGTTTCGTATAAAAGTCATGACTAACTGTGGAAACAGTAGATCCATTATCTATTAACGCTCTAACTAAAATTCCTTCTAAACTTGCTTCCACTTCTGATGTATTTCCTACTAATTCAGTATTTCTATTCCTAGTAGGGCCTTTCCGGTACTGACCTAGCGTTTGCCCCGCAACGAAGGTCTCCTCACGTTAAAATATTTCCTGCTGTGGTCCATACGCACTCGACAGTTACGAGCAATATGTCCCGGTTGTCTGCACTTGTAACATATCACAGGTTCTCCATCCTCTGTTTGAGCGGATTCCTGATTGTCATATCCATACTCATAATCATAATAGTTGTATCCCTGAGTATATCTTGGACCATTGTAGTTCTTGAAATTAGGACGTCCACTGTTTAAGTTTCCATATCCATAATTTCCTCTTCTAGACTGTGGCGGCGGAAATCTGCCATACGATTCTCCAAGATCTTTCCTGTTTGTACGCTGTTGTTCCATGGCACTGACTTTTGTAGTGAGCTGTTGAATCATTCCTTTAAGTTCCTTAATCTCATCTCCTTTCTCAGCCTCACTTGATGTTACAGCCATGTTAGATTGTGCCTTCTTTGTTTCATGTTCCTTTTCCACAAGTCTGATTTCCTTCCTAAGTTCATCAAAATTGGTCAGTGCATCAAGTTTGTATCCGGTAATATCTTTAATCCACTGATGAAGACCATTCCAGAATTTTGATCTCAATTTCTCATTTGCATCCTCCTTGGTTGCAACTCCTTTGATAATTGCCTTTCTATAAATCTCTTCTAAACGACAACTCCAACTCATACTATCCTCTCCTTTTTCTTGTCGTGCACTGTAAAATTGTTCCATGATTGTCTCTCCTCGTTCTATAGTGCCAAACACACTCTCAATCTTGTCCAGTATCTGAGTTACAGTGGCTCCAGGACCAAGTCTCATAGCAACCTTTCCTGCATCTCCTCGCAATGATCTCCTAATTGACTGAGCAATTATCTCCTCCTTGCACTTCTCCTTGATCAAACAATCAACTTCATATCGCCAAAGATCATATGTAGTGTCATTCTTTCTGCCGTCTCCAGAAAAGCAAGAGATCTTTGGGATGTGGGAACTGATGGTGCTTCCTGATGCTGATGATGTTCCAGTATCCGTGTGTGGTTCTGTTTTTACATTGACAAATTCCTCCTCATTCATTTGTGTAACATACTGAGTCATCCATTGTTTGAAATCCTGTGCTGTATCTGCTTTAGGTTTTACATTTAATTCTTTGAAAACTTTTGCAATTTGATCGAGTTCCTCCTGTGAAATGTCTACGGACATGATGATTTGTTGTTTGTTGTTTGATTTCCAAATAAACTTTTCTAATAAACTAAGTACTAGCTAGGTACCTAGTGACTAAATCTACCTTAATTATCTAAATAAATCTAAGATCACTACATCCTCTGAAGCTGAAGAATCCAATGTATAATTCAATCCGAAGAGTCCGAGATGAAGTCAAATAATCAAATCTTACTAATAAATTAAACTAATTAAACTTAAATTCTAAATATCTACTTAATTAAATTTTAAATTCTATGTAACACTATATTTCACTGAAATGCAAAAGTATTATTCACCTGAAAATCAAAATTTCAAATTAAATTTCTAAATAAGCTGAAATAAAAAAAATAAATTAAATTACCAAATGAAATAAATAAATAAAAGTTTAAAGAATATACTAACTAAATCCTAAATAAATCTAACCTTAATCTACATGTAATATAACCTTAATCTAATACTACCTTCTAAATAACTAAATGGTTCTGAAGAATGAAAGATAACTCTAAATACAAACTTACTCAAGCAAGATAACTCTCTTCAGTACACCGGGTGCGCTCAAGCGTGACGAACTCTCGACCAGGGGTTAAATACTCGATGTAAACAAAATTACGCGAAATCAAAGTAAACGGTACGGTACGACAATTAATGCAAAAATATGAAAAGGAATTCAATGTATAAACAATAAATGACGGACACAGGTGAATCACCAACACACTGATTACTCTAAGTAATGTGACCTTACTATGTATATGTACTGAAATGAACAGTAATCTGTGTATTAAATAAACTAATTCACATGTTGACTATAGGGGTGATAAAAGGGTAATAAAGCAACTAAATACTGTAGAACTAGACCAATGAATCTGAATCAAAACAACAGACTCACTCAGACACACTAGTCACAACAAAATCACCTGTGAACAAACTACCTGTACCTTCAAGTCTGAATGTAGGTCACGAATGTCAAGGTCAGCTGATCAAGAGAAAAGAAATTAGTGTGGGGTGGAAACCAGGTATATCAGATTAATAGAATTAATTTCTTGCACACACTACAATAATTTGCTCAGAAATAAATAATATTTACACTAAATATATACAGG
This sequence comes from Saccostrea cuccullata, assembly GCF_032062105.1. Taxonomy (NCBI): domain Eukaryota; kingdom Metazoa; phylum Mollusca; class Bivalvia; order Ostreida; family Ostreidae; genus Saccostrea; species Saccostrea cuccullata. The sequence goes on along the minus strand of NW_026935655.1, from coordinate 51,158 downwards.
AAGGGTATAGAAGGCTTTTCACTTTATAACAAAAATATGCCTGTCACTTGTCAGTCCAAAATACACGTGTTTTGAGCACAATTGTAAAATAAAAATACCTTACCGTGCTGGCAAGCTTCTAAACACCAAATGAATATATTATAGTCACAAAAGTTCAAATGAAATGTCACTGGTCATATGCTGAATGTCACTTTCACTGAAAGTCCAGCGTTGAGTGGATTGCGCAATACAGTCTCTGTCTGTAAACACTACACGTCGGTGGATCCTGGATCCTCCTTGGCGTGAGATCCTCACGACTAGTGCGCCTCCTAATGGTCAGTCAGCTAATTCTATCCAACCGTGGATGCCATTGAAATGGGGTTCGTTATATACGTAAATGAACACAAACACCATGTTGTAGATATGGATAAGTGTATATTCAATCAGTATTATCAGTGTTATCACAGCTCTGAAATATATATAAACAATAATAAATATTTGATAACAATACATACATGTCGATCACTTGCCAGATAGTATGGTCAAAATGAGAGTTATTGCCCTTTAATTGTGCTCATATATAACATTAAGAGTTGTCTTTCTTAATCAATAATATGTACAAAATATAAACACTCTGGAATTTATAGATAAAACAATCAGATCAATTATACTGAACTTTTCCAGAATAATATAACTATATAGACAATATTCAAAATATATATACATCATACCTATATGTGATATAAAGCCATTCTCCAAATATACAATATGATGAGTGAAATCTTACTCAGTGATCTGCATATAAATAAAACACAACTTTACTGTATTGCTCTCAAAAATGTACATACAATGATATATGAAATTATTACTTTTCATTATTTACACACTCATAAAATAATCACAAAGACTGAATCTTCATACTTCATATTAGAATATTAATATCTAGGAATTAAATAGATAAACAATTATATAGAGATAATGAAATTAGTAAAAGTCAACTTACATTCTGTCCAGTCTTGGTCATGGTCGTAATTAAGTCATAGAAAATGGACAAACATATAAACAAAAACCAATATGTCTGCTGGTCAGACCAAGATCTCAAACCAAAGTAATTATCTAAGTTAAAAACCAAAAGAGAGGGAAACTAACCAACCAATGAAATCCAAGTTGGCCCTGACACAACACAAGATATAAATAGAAAAGGGACAGGGGTTTAAATGACCACTGTGATGTCATACATCTATAAATAACACAATGAACACAAATTGATATAAATAATTCCATGTGGATTTATTCAATAAATGAAATGCTGAAAAGAAATAAATATGATAATTCAACTGAATTAATTTAATCCTGAAATATAATAATTAATATAAGAAATAAATCACTTATCACATACTTCCCCTCTTTGTGAAATGATGTCCTCGTCATTTACTATTTCATAAAGAAATAACGACTGTAAAATAAAATAAAATCATAAAAACATAGAATATCACTAAGAACTATATACACTTACCGAACTGTCTCAACTGACTGACTTTCTGTACTTGACTAATTAACTCTTACCTATAATAATGTTTATCAGAGCCTTTTCCACTAGTTCTTTGCTGTTGCTGGGATGAAAAACATTACTGGAAGCTAAAGTCTGTAAATAATTAGCCCTTTTCTCCCAGTCTGGTTGTTGTTTAGCAATCTGTTGATTTACTACATAATCTCCACTGGTGATCCATGATGTTGTTTTCTTTGTCCTCTGAGATCTTCTAGGTCCTGTCTGCTGTTCATGAGCTGAATGTTCCTCAGAATTGGTATCATCCAAATCATCATCAGCTTCAGCTTCGGCTTGCTGCTGTGTATCTGCAGACGATTCTGTTTCCTTCACGTCAGTGTCCTCTGTAGTAGTAGCTACTGAAGTACCTGTGTCCTCAACTTGTTCAGCAGGTGAAGGTATTCCGGAACTACCCTCTTCTTCAGCGCTCTCTTCCTCATTGGCCAATAAATTCTCCTGTTGGCTATTTCCTGTCTCAGAAGCAGGTGCACTATCCTTGCTATGTGCAGTGGATGCTGCCTCCTGTACTATCATCTCCTCGTCGCTGCTATTTGAGTCACTGTTATCCTCATGTTGTGAGGTAGTAAGTTGTTTGGTCCTTCTTGTGACTCGAGCTTTCACCAACTTCCTTGGTGCTGGCTTAGGTTTTTCTGTCTGTAAATCAACATCTAAGTGTCCGATTGGTAGCAAAAGGTTCCGATGTAAAGTTCTTTTACAGGTGTTGTTGCTTTCTTTTCTCACTATGTACACAGGAACATCCTTGTTTGGTTGACTCTGCACTATATATAGCTCTTCTTCCCATTTATCTGATAATTTGTGAGTGCCTTCAAACGCAACAATCTTGACCAATACCCTGTCTCCTGGTTGTATCACAGCATCTCTCGCCTTAATATCATAATTCTTCTTCTGTCTTCCCTGGGCGTTCTGGATAGATTTCTGTGCCAAATGATATGAATGTTCTAATTTAGATTTCAAAGATTTGATGTAGGAATTCAGGTTTTCATGTTGATTTGGTTCATCTGTTTTGAAAATGAGATCTACTGGAAGTCTAGGTTCTCGTCCAAACATAAGAAAGAAAGGTGATTGTCCTGTTGTTTCCTGTTTCATAGAATTATAGGCATGAACTAAAGTTGAAATGTGAGACTTCCAATCCTGTTTTGGTAATTTTCAAGTGTTCCTAACATTTTGAGAAGAGTCCTGTTGAAGCGTTCTGTTAAGCCGTTGCCCATGGGATGGTAAGGCGTTGTTCTCGACTTGTTAACTCCAATAATGTTGTAGAGCTCCTGTATGATCTTAGACTCGAAATTTGCACCCTGATCACTGTGTAGTCTCAAAGGTATGCCGTAATGAACAATAAAATGATGATACAATGCCTCAGCTGTGGTTTTGGCAGTTTGGTTCCTTGTAGCTACAGCCTGAGCAAATCGAGTAAAGTGATCGGTGATAACCAAGATGTTTTCATATCCTCCTTTTGATTTTTCTAGTTTGAGGTAGTCTACGCATACGAGTTCTAAAGGTTGTGATGTTCTGATGTTAATAAGTGGAGCTCTTGTTGTTGGTGTTTTCCTTAAAAGGCATCTCCTGCAGTTTGAAATGAAGTGTTCCGTATCTGCTGTCATTCCTTGCCAATAAAATCTGTCTCTGATTAAACTGATGGTTTTCTCACGGCCTGGATGTCCCATGTCAGTATGAAGATGGTACAATACTGTTCCAAGGCATGATCTGGGTAATAGTATCTGTGACTTCTTTTTCTCATTCACTGTTGTTTCTCTTATGAGGATCCCATCTCGTAATCTGAGTTTGTCAAAATTCTTGTGAAGTAAGGCATGGTATTGCATGTTGTTGTATGGTAAGTGGTGTTTTGCCGGCTTGTACTGATCTCGTACGTATGGTATCCAAAACCTTAACACTGGGTCATTGTACTGATGACGACGAACATCAACCTCTGTCTGATCACTCAAGTCTGGTAAGTTGTCTATTGAAGATGGAGATATGGACAAGCATTGTACATAGGGACCATGGGATACTGCTGAGTTGCATACGGTCTTAATGGAATCAGATGTTATGATTTCCTGGTTTGGTATCCTGCTTAGTCCATCTGCATCTGCGTTGTGTGATCCGGGTCGATACAGAATCTCAAAGTTAAAATTGGCCAGATCTGCAATCCATCTTTGGCTCGTCGCATCAAGTTTCGCAGATTTTAAAACGTACGTGAGTGGGTTGTTGTCTGTGTAAACCTGGAATGTTCCTCCATATAAGTAATCTCTAAATTTCTCACACACAGACCACTTCAAAGCCAGAAACTCCAATTTATGAACAGGGTAGTTCTTTTCGGATTTCGATAAACTCCTGCTAGCGTAGGCTATGACCCGTTTGATGTTGTCCTACGTTTGATATAATACAGCGCCGATGCTTGATGATGAGGCATCTGTATGAAGTTCAAAGGGTAAGGAGTAATTGGGGAATCCTAGAATTGGATATGCTGTGAGTTTCTCCTTAAGTTTGTTGAAGGCTTGTTCTTGCTCACTACCCCATCTCCACTTGTCTGATGTCCTAACACCCTTTCTAGATTTCTTCTTTGTATTTGGTAGGAGGTCATTCAATGGGCGTGCTATTGTTGAAAATCCCTCGATGAATCTCCGGTAATATCCAACAAAACCCAGGAACTGGCGGACTTCATCTGAGTTTCTTGGTTGCGGCCAGTTCTGTACCTTGTTGATCTTTTCCGGGTCTGGTTCTATCCCCTCCTCACTGACAATGTTTCCTACATATTTTACTTTGCTTTTAAAGAATTCGCATTTCTTGGGTGATAGCTTTAGGTTAACTTCCCTTAATCGCTGAAATATCTTTTCGAAACGTTCTAAATGTTCTTCGTATGTCTTGGAGAATATTATCAAGTCATCCAGGTAGATGAAGCATATATCCAGGTGTAGCCCTTCAAAACATTCCTCCATAAGCCTTTGGTATGTAGCAGATGCGTTGACTAGACCGAATGGCATGCGATGGTATTCGTAAAAGCCTAAGGGTCCAACAGTAAACGCAGTTCTTTCCTTGTGACTTTCATGTAATTCAACCTGATGGTACCCACTTTTCATATCCAAGATGGTAAAGAATCTATTTCCTGCTAACGCATCTAGCTATATTTCCTCTATCCTTGGTAACGCATAGGAGTCTTTCTTTGTCCTAAGATTTAGCTGGCGATAATCTACACACATGCGTAGTTCGTTGTTTTTCTTGCGACAAAGGACAACGTTGCTCGACCATGGTGACTTCGACTTCCTGATAATTCCTCCTTCTAATAGTTTCCTTAAGTGATCTTTGACCTCTTCAAACATGGCTGGTGGTATACGCCTGGGTCTTTGCTTAAATGGTGTTTCGTCGTGTAAATCGATCCTATGTTTCACTATGTTAGTGTGTCCTATGTCAATGTCCGACTTTGAGAATACATCCTCATACTTCTTCAATAAATGTTCTGCTCCTTGCTGCTCTGAAGCTGTAAGCTTATCTCGCTCGATCTTCACCATACTTAGGACATCTTTGGTTTCTTGGAGGCTAGAACATGGTAAAGCTGTTTGATGTGGTTCAATTTTCACTGGTTGATATGATGGATTTAGGTGGAACTTGTACTGTCCTCGTGGTGATGTTGTCAATATCCACTCTTACCACATGACTGGCTGGATAGGTATAGTCTGTAAGTGATGGTACAATATCCAGGTCTGATGGAATTACAGAGCGAGGTGTAGCTTGTAGAACTGCTGTTGTAGATTGGTATGGAATAGCTTTGTCGACATATCCAGATATAGAAACTGTTGAATTTGGTGGTATGATAATACAATGATTTTCAGCTGATTTTATAATCCCAAGTCGATTGTTGTTCCGAGCCAGTTCTTTTTCTCGTAATGCCATTCCTCTAAATGCTAGATACCATGGTGTAAATAATGCAGCATCCTGTAGATATCTGTCTCCGTATTTGTCCTTGACACCATCTAGCATGTGTTGTAGTATATTCGTTCCAATCAGAAGTGGTACTCGACTGTTGTAGTTACTGGTGGATACAACGAGCAATGGAAATTGCAGTGATTCCTCCGATGATTGTGGTATTCCCTTACTTTGGATGGAAGCTTCGATGTATCCATAATATGGTAACTGTTGGCCATCTGCACATTCCACTTGTAAAAGTTCTTTTATTGGATGAAGTTTTAAATGACTAAGTTGTTTCGTATAAAAGTCATGACTAACTGTGGAAACAGTAGATCCATTATCTATTAACGCTCTAACTAAAATTCCTTCTAAACTTGCTTCCACTTCTGATGTATTTCCTACTAATTCAGTATTTCTATTCCTAGTAGGGCCTTTCCGGTACTGACCTAGCGTTTGCCCCGCAACGAAGGTCTCCTCACGTTTAAATATTTCCTGCTGTGGTCCATACGCACTCGACAGTTACGAGCAATATGTCCCGGTTGTCTGCACTTGTAACATATCACAGGTTCTCCATCCTCTGTTTGAGCGGATTCCTGATTGTCATATCCATACTCATAATCATAATAGTTGTATCCCTGAGTATATCTTGGACCATTGTAGTTCTTGAAATTAGGACGTCCACTGTTTAAGTTTCCATATCCATAATTTCCTCTTCTAGACTGTGGCGGCGGAAATCTGCCATACGATTCTCCAAGATCTTTCCTGTTTGTACGCTGTTGTTCCATGGCACTGACTTTTGTAGTGAGCTGTTGAATCATTCCTTTAAGTTCCTTAATCTCATCTCCTTTCTCAGCCTCACTTGATGTTACAGCCATGTTAGATTGTGCCTTCTTTGTTTCATGTTCCTTTTCCACAAGTCTGATTTCCTTCCTAAGTTCATCAAAATTGGTCAGTGCATCAAGTTTGTATCCGGTAATATCTTTAATCCACTGATGAAGACCATTCCAGAATTTTGATCTCAATTTCTCATTTGCATCCTCCTTGGTTGCAACTCCTTTGATAATTGCCTTTCTATAAATCTCTTCTAAACGACAACTCCAACTCATACTATCCTCTCCTTTTTCTTGTCGTGCACTATAAAATTGTTCCATGATTGTCTCTCCTCGTTCTATAGTGCCAAACACTCTCCATCTTGTCCAGTATCTGAGTTACAGTGGCTCCAGGACCAAGTCTCATAGCAACCTTTCCTGCATCTCCTCGCAATGATCTCCTAATTGACTGAGCAATTATCTCCTCCTTGCACTTCTCCTTGATCAAACAATCAACTTCATATCGCCAAAGATCATATGTAGTGTCATTCTTGCTGCCGTCTCCAGAAAAGCAAGAGATCTTTGGGATGTGGGAACTGATGGTGCTTCCTGATGCTGATGATGTTCCAGTATCCGTGTGCGGTTCTGTCTTTACATTGACAAATTCCTCCTCATTCATTTGTGTAACATACTGAGTCATCCATTGTTTGAAATCCTGTGCTGTATCTGCTTTAGGTTTTACATTTAATTCTTTGAAAACTTTTGCAATTTGATCGAGTTCCTCCTGTGAAATGTCTACGGACATGATGATTTGTTGTTTGTTGTTTGATTTCCAAATAAACTTTTCTAATAAACTAAATACTAGCTAGGTACCTAGTGACTAAATCTACCTTAATTATCTAAATAAATCTAAGATCACTACATCCTCTGAAGCTGAAGAATCCAATGTATAATTCAATCCGAAGAGTCCGAGATGAAGTCAAATAATCAAATCTTACTAATAAATTAAACTAATTAAACTTAAATTCTAAATATCTACTTAATTAAATTTCAAATTCTATGTAACACTATATTTCACTGAAATGCAAAAGTATTATTCACCTGAAAATCAAAATTTCAAATTAAATTTCTAAATAAGCTGAAATAAAAAAAATAAATTAAATTACCAAATGAAATAAATAAATAAAAGTTTAAAGAATATACTAACTAAATCCTAAATAAATCTAACCTTAATCTACATGTAATATAACCCTTAATCTAATACTACCTTCTAAATAACTAAATGGTTCTGAAGAATGAAAGATAACTCTAAATACAAACTTACTCAAGGAAGATAACTCTCTTCAGTACACCGGGTGCGCTCAAGCGTGACGAACTCTCGACCAGGGGTTAAATACTCGATGTAAACAAAATTACGCGAAATCAAAGTAAACGCTACGGTACGACAATTAATGCAAAAATATGAAAAGGAATTCAATGTATAAACAATAAATGACGGACACAGGTGAATCACCAAGACACTGATTACTCTAAGTAATGTGACCTTACTATGTATATGTACTGAAATGTACAGTAATCTGGGTATTAAATAAACTAATTCACATGTTGACTATAGGGGTGATAAAAGGGTAATAAAGCAACTAAATACTGTAGAACTAGACCAATGAATCTGAATCAAAACAACAGACTCACTCAGACACACTAGTCACAACAAAATCACCTGTAAACAAACTACCTGTACCTTCAAGTCTGAATGTAGGTCACGAATGTCAAGGTCAGCTGATCAAGAGAAAAGAAATTAGTGTGGGTTGGAAACCAGGTATATCAGATTAATAGAATTAATTTCTTGCACACACTACAATAATTTGCTCAGAAGTAAATAATATTTACACTAAATATAAACAGGGAGGGTATAGAAGGCTTTTCACTTTATAACAAAAATATGCCTGTCACTTGTCAGTCCAAAATACACGTGTTTTGAGCACAATTGTAAAATAAAAATACCTTACCGTGCTGGCAAGCTTCTAAACACCAAATGAATATATTATAGTCACAAAAGTTCAAATGAAATGTCACTGGTCATATGCTGAATGTCACTTTCACTGAAAGTCCAGCGTTGAGTGGATTGCGCAATACAGTCTCTGTCTGTAAACACTACACGTCGGTGGATCCTGGATCCTCCTTGGCGTGAGATCCTCACGACTAGTGCGCCTCCTAATGGTCAGTCAGCTAATTCTATCCCACCGTGGATGCCATTGAAATGGGGTTCGTTATATACGTAAATGAACACAAACACCATGTTGTAGATATGGATAAGTGTATATTCAATCAGTATTATCAGTGTTATCACAGCTCTGAAATATATATAAACAATAATAAATATTTGATAACAATACATACATGTAGATCACTTGCCAGATAGTATGGTCAAAATGAGAGTTATTGCCCTTTAATTGTCCTCATATATAACATTAAGAGTTGTCTTTCTTAATCAATAATATGTACAAAATATAAACACTCTGGAATTTATAGATAAAACAATCAGATCAATTATACTGAACTTTTCCAGAATAATATAACTATATAGACAATATTCAAAATATATATACATCATACCTATATGTGATATAAAGCCATTCTCCAAATATACAATATGATGAGTGAAATCTTACTCAGTGATCTGCATATAAATAAAACACAACTTTACTGTATTGCTCTCAAAAATGTACATACAATGATATATGAAATTATTACTTTTCATTATTTACACACTCATAAAATAATCACAAAGACTGAATCTTCATACTTCATATTAGAATATAAATATTTAGGAATTAAATAGATAAACAATTATATAAAGATAATGAAATTAGTAAAAGTCAACTTACATTCTGTCCAGTCTTGGTCATGGTCGTAATTTAGTCATAGAAAATGGACAAACATATAAACAAAAACCAATATGTCTGCTGGTCAGACCAAGATCTCAAACCAAAGTAATTATCTAAGTTAAAAACCAAAAGAGAGGGAAACTAACCAACCAATGAAATCCAAGTTGGCCCTGACACAACACAAGATATAAATAGAAAAGGGACAGGGGTTTAAATGACCACTGTGATGTCATACATCTATAAATAACACAATGAACACAAATTGATATAAATAATTCCATGTGGATTTATTCAATAAATGAAATGCTGAAAAGAAATAAATATGATAATTCAACTGAATTAATTTAATCCTGAAATATAATAATTAATATAAGAAATAAATCACTCTATCACATGTACAAAGTCTAATTCCCAAGATCCAAACACTTGAAGCAGAACTTTACCATCATACCATCCTTTCGTTCACTGAAACATGGCTTCACGAAAACAATATTAACTCGGACATCGAATTACACAACTTCCAATCTCTATTCTGTCGTTGTCGAAAGTCAAAAACGGGTGGGGGCGTGGCAGTATATGTCAAGGACAATATTTTCGCAAAACGCCGAACTGACTTCGAACCAACCACGGTTGAGTGTGTTTGGTTGGAACTTTTTATGGGTGGCCAATCTCACCTGTATGGAACCTTTTATCGACCCCAAACTCTCCTGTATCTATATGGAGTGATATTGAGAACTCCATAGACTTAGCTTATAACACTAAAATAAGTAAAATAATTATCACAGGCGATTTTAACGCAAACTTACTGACCAACAATTATCAATCTGATTATCTCGTCAATATAATGGCTATGTACAACATGACCCAACTATTTGAAGAACCTACTCACTTTACCGAAGAATCTTCTACGCTTTTGGATGTTATTATGGTCAGTGATAATAATATTCTGGAAAAAGCCTACGTTGGCGATTGTTTTCTGGACCAGAACGTACGTTATCATTGTCCTGTCTATGCGTTGATAAGTCAATATAATCAAATATCTCACATATTTAAACGCGAAATTTGGTTATTCAATCATGGCGAATATGATTCATATAGAGATTACCTGAATTCGGTTGAGTGGGAAGAAATACTTTCCGATTCTGACATCGACATCAATGTAAAAAGATTTAACGAAACAATTATAGAGCATGCTAGAAATAACATTCCCAATAAGATAGTGACAATTAGAAAATCCGATTCTCCTTGGATAAATAATGCAATTCGAAAACTTATACGGAGACGGAAACGATTACATTCAATCGCTAAACGAACTGATCATCCTGACAAATGGTATGAATTTAGAAAAGTAAGAAACCAATGTATTTGCACTGTTTGTAATGCTCGCGAGGACTACTACATAAAGCTATCAAATAATATATCCGAGTGTAATGACTCAAGAAAGTTTTGGAATATGGTAAACAAAATATCCAACACTCAGACCCGAAACGACTTACCTCCCTTAGAGGTTAATGGTAGTGTTATTGACAATAATTTCGATAAAGCAACCGCATTTAACAATTTCTTTACGAACCAGTCAAAGATCGACGATTCATCAGCGAGTCTTCCGCATACTAGTATATGTAATAACAATTTCGATTCTGATTATTCTGAAATAATACTGACTGTTCATGAAGTTACTAACGTTCTTCTTTCATTAGATACGTCTAAGGCGACTGGGCCAGATCTCATGAACCCGCGACTTCTAAAAGAAGCTGCAACAATTTTAAGTTTTCCATTATGCAAATTATTCAACAAATCACTCCAAAGATCAGTGTTTCGTACGCAATGGAAACAAGCAAACGTTACACCTATTCACAAAAAAGGCAAAAGGAATGATATCAACAGTCTCGTTTAAAGTCATCATTTCGTAAATTCTATGGTCGATACAATGACCTTGTCAGCAAATACAATTTATCATTGAATGAAATGCTGACTGACGTTTTTCATACCAATTGTTAGTCCATTATTTATACACTGAATTGACTACGGATTTTTTCCGTTATTTCCTGATTATGACAATGAGCACACGGCGGGTGTGACCGGTCAGCAGGGGATGCTCACTCCTCCATGGCACCTGATCCCACCTCTGATGTTTCGGAGGTCCGTGTTTGCTCTGCTCTTGTTTTGTATATTTGTTTAATGGACGTTGAGATTGAATACTGTTCGTTATTTCCATATCCTTATTATATCAACAATTATAGACCTATTTCATTATTGTCAATTACTGGGAAGGTTATGGAAATATGTGTTCATAATCATGTTTACAGTTACTTTGTAGAAAAGATTTTTTTTTGTAATAATCAGTCAGGATTTATCTCCGGTGACTCAACAGTTAATCAATTATTAGATATATCTAACGATATTGGTCGAGCATTAGACTCGGGGAAGGAGGTACGTGCTGTCTTTTGTGATATAAGCAAAGCGTTTGATAGGGTTTGGCATAAGGGTTTGCTTTATAAACTTCGACAAGCTGGGGTAGGTGGGAAACTTTACCATTGGTTCGAAAATTATCTCCAAGGTCGTTAACAACGAGTTGTTATAAATTCATCTTCATCGGGTTGGTGCAATATTGAGGCTGGCGTGCCCCAGGGCTCAATATTGGGTCCACTGTTATTCCTTGTATATATAAATGATATTGTGCTTGACATAAGATCCATTATTAAATTATTAATTACGGACGACACAACCTTATACATTATTGTTGAAAACTCGGCTATCGCAAGAACAATTATAAATAGCGATCTCGATAAAATCCATAAATGGTCTAATCAATGGTTAGTTACCTTTAATCCTCAAAAAACCGAAAGCTTAACAATCAGTTCCAAACGTATCCGAACTTCACACCCAGACTTGTATTTGAATGGACAAAAGATAAGTGAAGTGTCACATCATAAACACCTAGGATTACATTTCTCAGACAACGGTCATGGTCATATCATGTTAATGTTGTCATGGTTACACATTCTAAGACGACTCAAAATTTTATTAGACAGAAAATCTTTAGGAAAACTATACTTTTCATTTGTAAGACCAGTTCTTGAGTATGCAGATGTAGTTTGGGACATTATCCCAAATGATTTAGCTGATAAACTTGAAAAAAATTAACATTGAGGCTGCTCGCATAGTCACAGGCGCGACTAAACTAGTAAGTTTAAATGATCTTTTTCGAGAAGTTGGGTGGGATACATTGCACAGTCGAAGACAAAAACATAAAATAATCAAATTTCACACCATGGTCCATGGAATTGCGCCTGATTACTTATCTTCTTTAATCCCTAAAAGAATCAACGAAACACACCATTATCCTACAAGACGATCCCATTGCATTACTCGACAGAAGTTTAATACAAACCACAATCTTTTCTACCATCAACTACAAAGCTTTGGAACGAACTTCCGATTAATGTCCAAGAAAATCCTTCAGTATCTAATTTAAAACGCGTGCTTAACATTAACTGTTATAAAACCCCAAAATATTTTTTATTTGGTAAGCGCACAGAACAAATTTTACATACACGACTTAGACTTAATTGTAGTACACTTAATTCCCATTTATTTGCAAAACATATAATAGATAATCCTAATTGTGCTTGTGGAAAAATCGAAACAACAACACACTTTTTATTAGAATGTCCTTTATACACCGACTCAAGGAAAAAAATTCATTGACCCATTAGGACCGGTCACTTTACACATTCTTTTATTTGGAGATTCCACTAAGAATTATTCCTTCAATACCAACATTTTTAAACATGTACATCAATTTATTTCTGCCTCTAAAAGATTTATTACTTGAATACTACATGTGGCCGTATGTTATTATTGTTTGATCTTGTACTGCATTGTATGACCGTGTTTATTCCTCATTTACTATTAGTGTTAATTCATGTTATGATATCTCTCTCTACAATATATATTTTTATATATATATTTTTTTCCTTCTCATCTTTGTTTTCATCTTTATTTTTTTCTCGATTATTTTTTTCTATTATACATGTCATTCAACAGGGGCAAATGTCTATTTATAGTTGAAAGTTAATTTAAGGAAACGGATTAATATAAGTTGTTACAACTTGTTTCCGAATCCTGTTTGTATTATCTACTGTGTATATATGATGTCTAATTTGAATGAAATAAAGTTTAAACTAAGTCCAAGTGCTACTTTCATCTGACATTAAAAGTACAACCAGTAGCTCCACGGCCTCCTTTTTGTTAAAATAATTCTACAAGAAAAAAAACCCCTTGATTGAAATGTATTCACATAATGAGACGCACACAAAAATATATCTTGGAAAAAAGAAGAATGTTATGAATATAGTAGGAAGATGTATATTTTTATGCCTCCCTTCGAAGAAGAGAAGGCATACTCGGTATTGCTTTGCAGCTGTCTGTCGGTCCATTTAGTTTCCGTTCATTTTCTTTACAACCGTTGCACATACTGAAATGAAATTTGGTATACAGATATATCTTAAATGTCTAAATTAAATTGACAGAGGTATGCCCCTTGGACTTATCAAAAAACAAATTATTTGCAGTTTCCGTTCATTTTCTTTGAAGAGGTTGCATACATTGAAGTGGAATTTAGTATACAGATTAGTCAGATGAGTATCTAGTTCAAGTTTTGTTTGGGTACGATCGCACCATTCTTGAGTTATGCCCTGTTAGACTCCAATTTGTGGAGGAGGGAGGCATAAGTATTTTACAAACATCTATTGTTTGGTTTATTTTCAAAAATAACTAATGCTATAATTGTCTTTCATTTAAGGCTAATGAGGTTCAATACTTAGATGGGGTTATTTTGTGGGAGATAATGACGATTCCATTGGGTAGTCAGTTGTAGTGGATATCAGTTCATTTCTGTGGATGTGACTCATACATTGTAGGTTGGTAGCCAGGAATGATAAATTTGTTGCCAATCAGATTGACTTCTTTCCTTGTGCTGCTTGCCTTCACAAGTACACCACACCATAATCCGATGTGAACCATAAATTATCGCTCAGTAGTCAGGAATTATGAATCTGTTTTCAGAGGGTATTTCTATTGAAATGGTCTTCTTTGCATATGCTGCTTGCCTGAATAAGTACATCACATGGTTACACATTTCTTTTTCTACAAATCAGATGTCACACTGAAGGAAGAAGATGTGTGAAATTGTCTTCAGAAGTTATTTACTTCACGTCCTACAGTTCATATTTTATTTTTGAATAACTTTTAATTTGCATACAAAATATGAAGTTTCATACTTCTGCTTGGTTATTGTAAACCCAAAAACAAAATCATAGATTGAAGTTCTTTTATTTTTAGATGTTTTAAATACAAAACAGTAAAGCTATACACTTTCCAGAGGCACTGACTTGTTTGTTTTTTATACCCCCCTCAAACGAAGTTTGGGGGGGGTATATAGGAATCACCTTGTCCGTCTGTCCGTCCGTCTGTCTGTCTGTGCAATCGTGTCCGGTCCATATCTTTCTTACAGAGGGACATTTGAATCTACTACTCCACACTAAGATTGCTCATGACCCAAGGGTGTGTCATGACCTTGACCCCAGGTCATTTGGGGAAGTTCAAGGTCACTGGAAGAAAAATTTTATAATTCGTGTCCGGTCCATATATTTCTTATGGATAAACTTGGTAGGTTCTCATTTCACACAAAGATTGTCCATGACCCAAGGACGTGTCATGACCTTGACCCAAGGTCATTTTGGAAGCTGAAGGTAATGAAGAAAATTTTCATAATTCGTGTCCGGTCCATATATTTCTTATGGATAAACTTGGTAGGTTCTTTTTTCACTCAAAGATTGGCCATGACCAAAGAATATGTCACGACCTTGACCCAAGGTCATTTGGAGAAGTTCAAGGTCACTGGTAGAAAAATTTCATAATTCATGTCCGGTCCATATATTTCTTATGGATAAACTTGGTAGGTTCTCATTTCACTCAAAGATTGCCCATGACCCAACAGTGTGTCATGACCTTAACCCAAGGTCATTTGGGGAAGGTCAAGATCACTGGAATAAAAATTTCATAATTCTTGTTTGATATATATCTTCTTTATGGAAGAACTTACTTCTGAAAAAAAACCAGCGGGGGGTATTTTGTCTCGTTTGGACAGTTCTAGTTTATCATGATGCTTTGTTGTTGTTTTAGACTACTTAAAGTTTTGGATAACCTCAATCAAGACATTTGGAGGCAAAGAGGCACCACTGTTTCTTGTTGCCACACACACAGAAACAAAATCTACAGATGTTAGTATTCTGTCTAATAGAAATGTGAAAAAAGAATAACTGATATTAACATATCTTTAGAATGCACAATAACAGTGTTTACGTCAGAACTACAAGAGAACAAACATTTCATTTACAGTAAATCGTATCACACAATTATGTATTACATCCAATGTGGTATTTTAATCTATAATGGATACCTTATTTACAGTTTTATCTGTAATCAGTTAAAACTAATTGCCAGTTTAAATCCAAAATACATGTACATGATTTTCAGATTTTCAAACATCAACACACAATTAAGCATTTACAGTGATAAAATCATAGCTCACAATTATGAATTAATATGTCTAGAATGCTTGCTTTGTTTACTTCTTCAGGAAATAGAGAAGTATTTGGGGGAGTTTTGGAATGCCGTACCTGATGACGATAAAGATTGGTTAAGTGGGTCTCTGAATGATCGAGAATATGCAGTAGGTCTAAAGGAACTTAATGATAATACCAAGGAAATACTAGAGTCAATGAAAAAGTCCATAGTGGAACTATTCACAGATGAGATCAATACAAAGGTTGAGTTGCCTTCTTCATGGGCTCTAATGGAGCAGTTATTGTATGAAGGAGGCTGGAAGGTTTTGTCCCTGAGTGAAATCTGGAAGCTCAACACATCTCTTCCTGATGAATACCAAATCAAAAAAGACAAGGAAATGTCCGAATTTTTAAAATGTTTCCATGACAATGGTCTTCTTTTGAATTTTGGAGAAGCAGACTTGAGGGAACATGTTATACTAGATATTCAGTGGTTTGCTAATGCTTTCAGCAAGATAATTGCTGATGAAAATCACATAAATAAAGATTGTAAAAGGAAATTAATTAAAGAGTGGAAATCCTTCAACAAAACGGGGGAACTTAAAGATAAAGTGATAAATGCACTGTGGAAAGATGAACCCTCTTACTTGAAACATAAAAGTGAAATTATGCCATACATGGAGAAACTTCAAATGCTGGTACCTTTGAATGCATATGAGGCTGTATCAGAAGGTGGCATGTCATGGTACGTCCCATGTATGAACAAAAAGCAGTTTAAAGCTGACTTCTGTGAAGATAAGTGGGAATGCTCATCCATTTTCTGCTATCGATTCAGTTCCTTTGCCATGTTTGTGTTCTACAGACTGGTAGCATACTGCATAAGTTCTCTAAGATGGAGTGTAGCAAAAGATGAAGATAATGAAGGGAGTCCATGTCTTTATCAAACAGGGGCAGTGTTTGATCACAATGAACATACTGTTGTTGTTGGCATATGCAATGATGATATTCAGTTGCAGGTGCTGAGAATCAAACCATTGACTGTAGAGAAAGGTGTATCAAATGAAATTGGAGTCTCCATTGATAAAGCAATAAAAAAATTGACAGAAACATTTATTGACACAAAAATATTTCATAGAGGATACAAATGTCAAAACATTATTTGTAATGAGAAAGATCTATCTTTTACCCTTTCAAGTGAGCTTTCCGAGATCAAGGCAGAAGAAACGCAGTGCAAGTGTCAACTTCGGGAGAAACATGTGATAAATGTACAGAGGACACAGGGATTCTGGGAAAAGGTAACAGTTATTAATCTTTATACTCCCTGTACAACAAAAATCGAAAAATCTATTTTTAGGACTTACATTGTCTGCCTGTCTGTTGGCATATATGTATATTTAAGTCCAGCCAATAACTTTGTTGGAAAAAACACTGGCACAATATATTTTTACCAGCAGAGGAATTGTACTGATTTTGACCATATAAAAGATCAATGAATGAAAAAAATATTAAAGAGAGAGACATTTGAGGTTTATATTTTACACAGAGAATTCTTGATATAAATGCAAGGCCAATAGTCCAGTTCAAGATCACTTTCAGAAATAATTTTTTTAAAAATAAAATCAGTGTTACCATACCTTGTAAAATGGACCATTATTTGACTCAACGATTTCTTACGACCCAAGAATGTGTCATGATTTGAACTTATTTAAGGTAATATGATGTTTACCTGAAAAAATAATTGGAAACTCAAAATGAAATAAAGAAATGTAGTAAGGTATATCTGCATACTTCAAACTAATATTGCTTATAATCTCAAAATGTGTCATGACCTTGATCAAAGCACCAAGTTTCTTTCAGACCAGTGCAGAGTCGATGAACTGTATTGCAAGAGATTAATGGATTTTTAATCTTTTACCAAAATTGTGCAATTAACTATCCATTGTCTCGTGGTTCGGGTACCAGGGTTTTAGAAGCTCTGATGAGTACATGTACATTATGTTTCTCTCTAGATAAATCTTTCATTTCACTTTATTCCTAATTTTCCAAATTGATGTGATGATACCAACTCAATGATATCTAATGGTAAATTAAAATTGTTTTTATCCTAATTGTTCTTGCTTGACCTACAACAGGGCCCTTTGTTATAATCACCTTGGAAAACAAACTGTACTTGCATTAGGGTTTAGCTTTGCTTAATATATGGGGAATCATCTTATAAATTTTAATCTTGGTTTATAATGTTTTTTTCCTAAGTTGGCTCCATTAGATGAACTAAGATTGATTTTGTTTCAGACAAAGTTGGTTATTTCCAGCACTTAGTTTCTAGGTTAAGATTGGTTTATTATAATAGCTATGGTTTATTTTGTTTCAGAGAGAGTCGAGTGATTCCAGTACTCCTGTGGCGTCTGGACAAAACCTAGAAGGCCGGTCTAGATTTGCAAAACTTGGCATGGCCACAAACGATGTGTTAAATAAGGCATGCAGAGATGTTCTGGAATCAGAAATTCCTGCATCTGATATTGAGAAAGAGGTGAATTTATTATCAAACAAAAAAAGGAATAATATGAAATTGTATACACATCAAGAAGATCTTTTGAAAAAAGCAAAAAATTCTGGATATGAGGAATTTGATATTTCATTAACATACAAGTGCATTAGAAACATTTGTTCAACGATCCCTAAACCAACAAAAGGAAAATGGGGATATGACACTATGCCTGCAGCAGGAGAGGTGACAGTGGGTGACGATATCGAAAGAATTAGATTAATTCGAAATGAATTGACTGCACATGTGAGCTCAGCCTCCATACCGCAGAAAGAATTTAATGACACTTGGTCGATGATGTCGGATATCTGTCGAAGACTGGAAACTTTCACTGGAAAGAAGTACTTAGATGATCTTAATTACATTGAAAAACTTACCTTAAGAAGAGAGGACGAGAATGCTATTATAGAAAAAGTCAAACTGCAAGAAATCTTGGAGAAAATGAAATCAAATGTGCTTGAATTTGAAAAAATTCTCAAACCTAATGTAGGTGCTACAAATTAGGGTTCGTAGAATGCTGTATAGAATACCAAAGAATAGTGAGACTTGAATTGCAATTCACAAACAATTTTTTTTATGTCGTGTATTTGATATTTGGGTCCGTGTAACACTTAACAATTCAAATTTCTAAAACGATTTAGAGTTTTAGAATGTTAATATATTAGTTCAAATATCTAACATTCAAAAACTTGAACTGATTTGGTATATTGAAATTTACTATTTTAGTTCAAAATCTAAATTTTCAAATTTCCAAATAGGTTTTAGAATTTTAATATTTTAGATTTTTACCTTAAAATTTCAAAATTCAAATTACCAAAAACGATTAATGGAATTAAATAGTTTGAGTTTTTAGTCTACCGTTTGTTCAGAAAATTTACACTTAACAATCTAAAGTTCGGTAATATTTTTTGTCTTTCGATTATTTGAAATTAGCTTCAAACATCTAAAATCCTACTTTGAAATGTTTAAGATTTTTAGAAATTTGGAATTTTGATTCAAATGTTCAAATTTCTAATAACTTAAAACACTTTAAGTTTTTGGAATTTTACTTTAGATATCCAAAATTTAAACCAGGTATAGAATTTCATATTTTGGATATTTGAATTAAACTTCTAAAAACTCAAAATTTACAAACGTGTTTTGTGTTTTTAAAAATTGAGTTTTTAAATCAAAATTCTAAATTTCTAAAAATCTAAAGCGTTTGAAAGTTGGAAGTTTGAAGTAAATTTTAAATAATCAAAAGACGAAAATGTTATAGAATTTTAGATTGTTAAGCGTAATACTTCTAAACAAACGGTAGATAAGAAACTCAAAAGTTTAAAATAGAAAATTTGTTTGTGGAAATTTGAATTTTAAATATTTAAGGTAAAAATCTAAAATCTCAAAATGAAAAACCTGTTTGGAAATTTGAAATTTTAGATTTTTGAAATAATATATTAAATTTCAATATACCAAATCAGTGTGAGTTTTTGAAAGTTAGATATTTGAACTAATATATTAACATTCTAAATCTCTAAATCGTTTTAGAAATTTGAATTGTTAAGTGTTACACGGACCTATTTGGAACCGAGATGTATCAGAAACTGAATTAAAGGTTTGAAACATTGGTAAAAATCAAAATGTTGAATATACTATGAATTCAATCTTTAAACAATGAATATTTTTCAAACTTTATAGAATTAATGAATACCATTAGAAATTGTACATATTGTGTTTTTTAGGTTAATTATATAGACTTAATTTTTTTAAATTAATATATATATATATATATATATATATATATATATATATATATATATATATATATATATATATATATATATATATGTCCAAAATGTGTATATTATACAATTATACAATTATTGCTGGTTTTTGAGGTCAATACAATGATTTAGCCATCTGAGGAGTACAATATTCACCAAGCCCGAAGGGCTATATATATGTCCAAAATGTGTATATTATACAATTATTGCTGGTTTTTGAGGTTAATACAATGATTTAGCCATCTGAGGAGTACAATATTCACCAAGCCCGAAGGGCGAGATTAATATTGTACTTCGAAGATGGCTAAATCATTGTATTGACCGAAAAAAACAGCAATAATTGTTTTATTATATGATTCACTGATAACTGATAAAATGATACAGCTCATTACTTGTTTGCATTTTAAGTCCTAGCCAGATACAAGAGAGTAGCAGAATTAAAACGTTAATAAACCTTACCAGGCGTATCAATTTGATTTTTTTTTATAAAATCAATTTTAGAAGACATAAAAGAAATATATATTGTCAGTGTTTTTATAGGATAGATTTTGAAAGGAAGAAGTATTATCAGGAAAAACTGACTGCCAAAAAGTAAAAACAAATTAATGTTCAGTAAGTGTTGGAGGGGGGGGGGGGGTGTCCCTGCATACCCTCTTAATTACCACCCTTACCTAAAAAATATATTCGCTTATGTTTTGTTCACATGAAATTACATATCATTCTCGTTTAAATAGCTTTTTAAAACAATTTGTATCAATTTGGAATTCCCAAATCTATTTTTAGATCAATGTAGAGGAAATAAATCCTTGTATTGACCTGGAACGTCACGTGCAGGTCAATACAACGTAATATTTTTCTAACATAGTTGGATCTCAGCCAATCAGAGAGATGGAAATTATTCAATCATATAATAAAATAAATTATATAACAGTCACAGTGTCCGGCAATGAATATTAAAAAAAAGAAAAAAACGACAACACAAGTTGTAAAACGTTAGCGCTTTCATTTCAAATTCTTCAGACGTTTTACTTTAAACATGTGTCCTCCATCAAATGTTTAAAGTAAAACGTCTGAAGAATTTGAAATCCTTATATGAAAGCGCTAACGTTTTACAACTTGTGTTGTCGTGTTTTTTTTTTTTAATATATATATATATATATATATATATATATATATATATATATATATATATATATATATATATATATATATATATATATATATATATATATATATATATATATATATATGTAATAGTGATAGTTTTATACTATTTTAAATATTATGATATTCAAATGTATAATTTAATAATTATACATTTATGAATAAGTCCCAACTGATTTTAAACTCTAAAGTGAATTAAATCTATGTGTCAATCAACATTGACCAAAATAAATAATTTAAACTCAAATATTGGAACCTTTCACTTATATAATTAATTAAATAAAATACTTTTAAATTCCGAAATAAAACAACCTAAATAAAATAAAATAAACAATTAGTAAAACTTTGGATCCACCCATGTTACTTCTAGTACACCTGTGTAAGGGTACATGATCATGAGTAGTTTTCATCTTACTACAATTTCATTGGTCTTAAATTTACCTCCAAATTCCTAACATTCAGACAAAGACACTTTTCAGCTGACAATGCATGAGTCTACATGCCAATATGAATTATTCTTAATTTAATGAAATCTGACTGACTGTTTCAAAGAAACTGTAAGTATCATTATTTACTTTTTAAAATACATAACTTAATATCAAATACTTTCATATTCATAATTTCTGATTTCTGAAATTAATAAACTGAATGAGAGATTTTTGGAGTGAGAGATAAAATTTATATTGCAGAGTCCAGATTTATTTATTCATTCTTTATACTCTGCTGCACATTTAAGAAGATATAGGAGTCAAGCTTTGTTCCACAAATAGGTACCAATTTATATATTTTTGCAATACAGGTTTATTATTTTATTGTGAGAATTGTAAATGTGATATTTAATAATAATTTCCATTTATTGTATTGTCAACATAAAGAATCTATTTTCTATATGAACGTTTAATATCAGCTTTACATGTATTTCATGGTATTTTATAAAAGTCTGATTCAAGGGGAATAACTTGTGAATTCCACAAATGCTATGTACATGTATTGATGTTTTATGATTTGTTATAATGTGAAATACTATTGTTATATCATGATTGAATATGTATTGTATTTTCAGGGCTATAATTTGATAACATGATGACTCCCTGAATAAACCATGTAAACGAACCCGCAGGTGTTATTGTCTATCAACGACCCCTGTTACAAAAATGGCATCCACGGTGGGATCTGGTGTTCAAAAATGGACTGGTTCAAATTCAACTGTGAACTCTGGGACATCATAGGAGAAAGAACATTCATTGGACTGAACATTTCTACAAAATTATAGTTTGCCATATATGCAAGTATTTAGTTATATGTGCACATTTTATTTTGTTTTATAGAATTCACTGAGCATGCTTTAATTGATATTGTTTGCAAATACCAGAGAGTATTTTTTTCTTTCTTTTCAAAGATTATTTTTTTCACACTCCTTTATTTTGTATTTGTGTGAATTAAGTATTTTCATATCATTTTTTTTTTTTGCTTTCAATTGAATTATTAGAAAAGCCTGTGAGAAAGAACAGAGAGAATGAAGTACTACTAAATACATAAGATCACTAATTCCTAACTTTCTCCTCCTTGACTATTTGACCTATCAGTGATCTTGAGTGACCTTTGACCTAGTAAAATTTATTAAATTTGATTTTTGGTAAAACTAGACCAAAAGATTTAAGTAAAACCAGTTTTTGAATTTAAAAATCCCATTTATAAATACTCAGTAATTTAAACTAGTTTAAACTAAAAAAAATAATTTCATAATTTGTAAATTCATAATAGTAAATTTTATTTCAGAAGTAGGAAAGCTAAGGGCAAAGCTGCTAGACACTCAGTGAATTTAACGCTGAATTATGATGGAATTCACCCTGGCAATATTTTAAGTTTAGCCATCATTAAGGAAATTTTATAAGATGTTCAAAAGGAATGTTATCATTAAAATGAACATGTAATTTATTTCCATATACAGTGAGCGTCTGTATACATACATGTTGTAGACGTGGTCAGGCGTTTTTGAATTTCTGATTGAGATTTTCCGTTTGTCAAGTTTAATTTGTGTAAAACTTGCAACTTTACTTGTGGTATATATGTCTAAAGTACAATCCATATTGACTCGGTATTAATTAGGTGTGTTAATCTCATCAATTAAGAAAAGTCAATCTCCATGTTATTGACCTTACCAATAATTAGGTGAGTCAATCTCATCAGTTATCAAAGGGTCAGTAACTCTGCATTTCATAAAGTATCCTTTTGGTTACTTTGATACAAAGTATATTTCCGTACAACCTTTCCGCTTATTTATTTTAATGCATATGTAAGTGCACATAGATATAGTGCATCTCGTGCAGTTTTGCGCGTGCGATTTTTTTTACCGTGCGATTTCTTTGTGTGATTTTTTTTTGTTGATAGACATTGTAGGATTATAGAACATTAGTGTGTGAGTACTTATTTTCTTCAGTCGAAAATGGCTGCAAAGAATCCCGAGAAAGAAACTGACAAACATCTTAAAGAAGAACAAGAGGAGCAAGAAGATCAAGCAGTCACACAAGCTGACATCAAAACCATGGTTCAGTTTTTAAAACAAAATACAAAATACAAGATCTTAACACAGGAAGAGTATGAAAATCTAACACATTCTCATGTCAAACTAGAGGATGAAGAAGGTGTCCCTAGATCTTCTACACCAAAGCCCTATAGTATGTACAATGTTCCAAGGGTTGATCCTTTCCCTATGTTTAGCAATGTACCATCTAGCAATACTATTTCTTTATCACATCCAAAAATACCAGTATTTTCAGGGGAAGAAAAATCTGAAACATCTTTTGAAGTTTGGAAATTTGAGGTCAAATGTATTCTTAAAGAAAGAAATTTCTCCCTGCCCATTACATTACAAGCCATTAGAAACTCTTTAAAGGGGAAGGCTAGGGGATTATTACTTTCTTTATCAGAGGAGGCAACTCCTGTAGACATTATTGAGAAATTAGAAGGTGTTTTTGGCAATGTTTATGATAGCGAAACAATTATGCAAAATTTTTACATGCAAAGACAAGAAGCCAATCAATCCGTGGCTGAATATGGCATTAAGTTAGAATCAATATTACAATCAGCTGTAGAAAAGGGTCATATTAGCAAATAAGCCAGGAACGATATGTTAAGAACAAAATTTTGGTCAGGATTAAGAGATTCTGAATTGAAAAATGCTAGTAGGTATAAATATGAAACCGTAAAAGATTTTGACACTTTACGCAAAGAGATCAGAGCAATAGAATTAGAAATTTCAAATTCAAAAGCAAGCAACTCAGAAATCCCAACTTCAAAAAGAAATGTAGCACACAATCCTTTAACATCTACAGCAGACCCTACTAACAAAGTTCTAGAAAATATTCTCAAGAAAATGGAAAAGATGGACCAAAAGATGAGCGCTTTTGAGACTAGATTATCTGAGATTAACAGATCAGGGGGAGATAATTCAATGCGAGGAGGACATAATCATGGTCGATTTCAGTACAACAGAGGTGCTACCAACTACAGCAGAGGTGCTGGCAGATTTTACCAACAACAGAAAAACCAATCATTTGAATATGACCAATCATCACCAAATTATAACAGAGGATTTTTCAGAGGCAGATCATACAGAGGTGCTAGAGGTTTCAGTAGAGGTTATTCCAACAGAGGAATTCCACCTCCTGCTAATAACTACAAAGAAAATCGAAAAAACTAGAAAATGTCTGTATTGTGGAGCACATTACAGACATAAATCCTGAAACAAAACAAAGCTCCAATTCTGAAAATCTTGAAATAATAAAATGTGAAATTTGCAATCAATCTGGTCATTCTGATTTATTTTGTAGAGTTAGGAAAGATCATTTAACCCCTTCTCTACCGCATCGGTCAATATGACCGATAGCGCGTTAAAACACGACATCGCGATAACAGGATCTCCGTATCTTTTCAATAATAGAATAAAGGTATATAATCTATATATCATCTTTTAGGAAATTTCCTCTACTTTCAGACCCTGTAAAAATTTCGAACCTTAAAAATCGGTAATGAATAGATTTTACGTTTTAAAGACATTCGTGACTTTTTAAAAATGACGTTATTTTCCAAAGCAAGGACGATTTTCCCGACGATAGATATATTTTTTCTAGATTAAATCATTAAGAAAAAATTAATATGTTTAAAAGGGATATTTTCTCTGCTTTTAAAATATGTAAAAATTTTTGCTTTTACTTTTAGATATTTTATAAAAACAAGAATTTTCTTCCACTCATGTGATTTTTCTGGGTTTTATTCGTAATATTTAAATAAACCTCAGTTTTACCTTTATTTCTATATTGAAATAGGGAAAACAAAATACAGCTGGTAAAAGTAGAAAAAATTTCCATTTCAACAAGCCTTTACTTGTCTCTTTATGTTCGGTATTTTCTGAATGGTAATAGTTTGAGTTTTGAACCTCTGTGTATTTTTTGTAGAAAATTCGAGTGTTATCTATATTTAACGTCAAAGTCGTTATCGTTGCGCCTCATTCGGAACAACGTGTTTAGTACTATTAAATTTAATTAAATTTTTTTTATTTAAATGAATGATTATAAAAAAAATAATTGTTTTCAAATAATAATAATCATCTTTACACCTTTAGAGAGATGTACCTTTTTGTTATTTATGAAACGTGCTGTTAGTTCATTGTTGATAAAAAGAAAAACGCTGATTCCTAAAGGTCTAACATTACGTCAAAAGAAAAAAAAAGATTTCATTGCTGTTTGATTTAAAATATATTCCCAATATGATATACTATTAAACATATACTGACATGAAATTTACAATAAATAAAAAACAACAAGTTTGAAACACTATGTTTTAATACAAATTCTCGCATTCACACGACTCATTACGGTATGAGTTGATATTAATCGAGACCTACACGTGTTTCCGCTGTTGCAGTAAACAACAACAACTACATGGATTTACGATGTAAAACACGTCAATTCATCAGATGTGACTAGTCTTTTCTTTGGCATTAGATGTGAGTAAGTATTGATTGAAAAGTTTAAAAGTGTTTTACAGTACATTGATAGAAATGAAAAGACATTATAGACTTCCAAGGACCTCAATGTACGTGCATAATATATATACCGCACATAGTTGTGTAGATTGGTCTCTAGCTACACGCGTGCATGTGATCAATATGAAGCCGTTCGGTGATTTGACATCGTCGGTAACCCACATATGATACTTTTCAGTTCTTTCAACGATCACAAAAATTGTTTTTTTTTCGATGACAAAATTGTTTACAATACAATGTCACTGATTTCTCAATATGGAATACTGTGTTGACTGATCAATGAAATATTTTTGTTCGATGTACTCCGACCCACATTTTTCAAGATGGGTAGGTAATTTGTTAATTTTGGGGTGGTTTACACTGCTGAAAAATTGAAAACTGTCATGAAAATAAGAGATTTCTTAACAGTACACATTTGATAGCTACACAAGTGTATCGCTATGAAAACATGAAAAACAATCAGTCAATAAGCAGCCTATAGAAATTTTAAAATCTTTGCTTTAAAATGAAACAATTTTAGTAAATTTAAGAAGGAAAATAAATTCAAAGTTTAAAGTGCTGAAAAAAGTTTTTATTACCACTTCAAAGAAAAATGAAACTTGACATAATTAACACGAACACATAATTTTTTTTAGCATGTGTGTTGTGTGCTGGTACCAAATCCTCAGAACTTTCATCTGTGAAGTCCTTCTTGCTAATCCCACCACTGGCCATCATGCACAGAAAAGATCATGATGTGGAGGACATAGGTGCTTAGTTATCAGCTGTAAGTCAATTTTATTGCAGTCAAAATTCCTTATTGCCACTGGATGGCTATATTAGTCAACACTTCTAGGTACATGTGTCACTAGACTAGTTCAGTGGTTCTATAGTCATGAAGTAAGGAGTTAATCCTTGCATCACAGGTTCGAATCTTACTATGAGACTTGGAGACCTGTCCTTCTGATAAGACACTATAAACATATCTTATCTTACATTATACTTATAAAAACCTATTAGGGTGCCTTGTTGCAGTAGGTGCTGGCATGAAAACGATCCCTCACACCTCAATAGTCATAAGTGTCGAATATAGAACAGTCCACCTACAAGTGGTGGCAACTCCATGTGAGAGAGAAATTCTTGAGCATATTCTGAAAAATGTGGAGCAGATAGATCTAGAATAAAAAATTGAGGGAATGAATTAGTAATCAGAAGGATTGAATTGCGTAATTTGAGATCTCGAATTATAAACCAAAGGAATGAATTGATAACTCTTGGAAACAGATTGTATAATTCGAGATCTCAAATTAATTTTTTACTTATTTTGAAAATATTTTGAAGTGTCCGATCATTACTTTCATAGCATTTAATTAAAATTAGATCTATCTGCTTCACAATTTTTCTTTATATAATACAGGTCTGCCTTTAGTCAGATTACCATATATGCTATTTGTTTTGGTTCAGTAATTCAACCATGATGGTTTACTACAAGGTTGTTGAATTTTTAGTCCTGATACATTGACTTAATAATATAATTTAACTACTTGAATCGCATTTATAAATTTTCATTTCAAATAGAAAATAATATCAATGTATTAATTGTATCATTCTTAATTTTATTTATAAATGTAAATTCACATATCTGTTTAAAAATATTTAAATCTTTTACAGTATAGAAGCTGATCCCTTGTACAGACAAGTCAAAGAAGAATCTCTTCCAGTCTTTCAAAGAAGTGGCAGTTGATGAAAGAATGGAGGCACGAAGTAAAAGTGCTCTGGTCTTCAACATTTTGTGGAAGATTTAATCAGTCTGATCTGGAATTCATTTTGCAATATTTCTGGATTTGTATATTTGGACATAAACGTAACATTTTTCAACCTAAGCTATTGACAAAACAGTTTTGCATTAATTGCCATTGCAATGTATTATTATTTCCTTTCAAGATGGCATGTCAATTCTTTATTGTACCCCTTAAGCTCTGTTATACCAGTAAAATCTTGCAATAAAATCATTCAAGTTTATTTTTACTTCTTAGATTAATTTTTGCTTGCAGATTTTGTCGTTCGCTGTTTTTTTAAGTCGGCTATTAGATGATTTTTCCATGACTGTAACATTTCAAAACTGATATATACTTACAATTTTAAGTAGAAATTGAATTTTGTACTGATTTGACCTTGACCCCCTAAGAACAAGAGTGTCAAGGTCAATACTTAATACAAAAATGTTCTTTCATTTTTTAGGGTCCATATCTTACAAACAGTATCACGGAATATACAAAAAGTGTCTAGAATGTGTCCAGAATGAGAAATAACAGACATGTACATGTATATAGTTTAAAAAATTGAAAATACTGTTGCTTAGCAACCACTTAAAGGTCATTAAGCAAAAATTTGAACTAAAATGATGTATGGATATTGCAGTTCTGATCCATTCTTGAGAGTATATTCAGAATTTTTCAATTCAGCATCTACTGTGTAAAATTTTAGCAAAAATATTGAGAAGCGTTGAAAAAAAATGATGAAATTTTTGCACTTATTTGACCTTTGACCTCCTAAAAATAGTTCTAATGAGGTCAAACTTTTGAAAAATTTATCTGCTGTTATGTCCCTTGTAATTTTATGGCATTATATCTAACTTTAATATGTGCTGGGATGCATAAATGTGTCTAGGATGAGTGAAAAACAAAAATTTCTGCCCGAAAATTGAAAAATTCTGCGTTGCTTAGCAACCGCTTTTAAGGAAATGTATGCAGAATTTTAAAAAAAGTTTATGTGTTTCATGAAGTACAGTATAATGCCCTTTTGTGGGTATATCCCAAATTTCCTATTTCAACATACATATTTGTAAATATTTAGCTTGAAGATTAAAAGTATCAAAAAATTCAATAAAATTTTGCACTTAATTGACCTTTGACCTCTAATTTTACTAATAAGGTCAGTCGTTGAGTATCTGAATTGTCATAAAATATCATCACTAAGAAATTCCCTACAAAATGGTATGCATTATACCTAGTATTCTCCATGGATAGAAAAGTTAGAAATAATATAATAATGCCATGTCAAAAGGTCTCTAAAATCACGTAAAATGCGCCGGTAGAGAAAGGGTTAAGATCCGATAACAAAAGGCCTCACAATTTTGCAAATTATAGGCAAAGAAAAAGAACTTGTACTCTAGTAGGTACAACTAATGAAGTCTCTATTGATATTGATAGTGTCATTACAGCAGCACTTGTTGATACAGGTTCTTCTATCTCTACAATTTGTCAAAGTTTTTATGAAGAACATTTGCACCATTTACCTTTGAAACCTGTGACAGATTTTCTACACATAGAATGTGCAGATGGTCAAACTTTACCATATTCAGGTTATATACAATGTCCTTTGAAAATCAATGGCATAGGTGATGAACAATTGTCAATAGATGGTTTGTTTCTTATTGTACCTACAACATCATACAATAACAGTGTTCCTGTTTTAATAGGTACAAATATTATCTCTGTGTTAATGAACATAGTCAAAGAGTCCCATGGTCCTAGATATTTACAAGAAGCCAAGTTATTTACTCCTTGGTATCTTGCATTTCGGTGTATTTCTTTACGAGAAAAAGAATTGCATAAACACAACATTATACTGCCTTTCATTCGTCTAGCTGAATCATCAAAAGTTACCATTCCCCCAAATACAGATATTATTGTACAAGATCACCTTCAAAAGGAATTACCTTATCAGCCAGTTTGTGCAATATTACAACCTACACCAAAGTCAAAAATACCAAATGACATAGACATTTCGCCTGTGCTAATACCATACAAATATCAACTTAATGGTGTAGTACCAGTGCATATTAGCAATATCACGACAAGAACAGTAACTCTTGCCCCACATGCTTTACTCTGTGAAGCTCAACCAGTAAATGTAGAAGATATTGCTTCTCATGTCAAAAAGGACAAAGATTCCTCAAATATTAATATTATCGATCTTATTAATATTCAAAAAGATGATCTATCAGAGGAACATTTCCAAAAATTATCTCAATTGATTCAGAGTTTTAATGACATATTTTCAAAAGGTGACACAGATGTTGGGTTTACTAAATCTGTTAAACATCAAATAGAATTGTCAAATGAAGTCCCTTTTAAACAAAGATTTAGGAGAATACCTCCGTCAATGTTTGATGAGGTTAGGAATCACCTGCAACAATTGCTGAGTGCTGGCATTATTCG
The DNA here is from genome assembly GCF_032062105.1 of Saccostrea cuccullata. Lineage (NCBI taxonomy): Eukaryota > Metazoa > Mollusca > Bivalvia > Ostreida > Ostreidae > Saccostrea > Saccostrea cuccullata. The sequence continues at coordinate 20,722 of NW_026935655.1, read as the reverse complement.
CCAATCACATTCTCCTTTTGCTTCAAATGTTGTGCTTGTAAAAAAGAAAACTGGAGAATTACGTCTTTGCATTGATTTTAGAGAACTAAATCAAAGAACAATTAAAGACAGTTACTCCTTACCCAGAATTGATGAAATTTTAGATTCTCTATCTGGAAATAAATATTTTTCAATACTAGATATGAAATCTGGGTACCATCAAATTGAAATTGAAGAAAAACATAAAGAGCGCACTGCATTTACAGTTGGCCCTCTTGGGTTTTATGAATACAATAGAATGGCCTTTGGGTTAGTTAATGCCCCTGCCACTTATCAAAGGCTAATGGAACAATGTTTAGGGGATTTGCATTTGAAAATTTGTTTCATCTATTTAGATGACATTATTATATTTTCCAATACTTATGAAGAACACTTAGAACGTTTAAGACTAGTATTTCAAAAATTACGCGAGGCAGGAATAAAACTGTCACCAAAGAAATGTTCTTTACTAAAGACTCGCGTCCGATACGTTGGACATGTTGTATCAGAGAAAGGCATTGAGCCTGATGAAGAAAAAATCAAAAAGGTCCAAGAATGGCCTCGTCCCAAAACTCGCGAGGAAGTCCGTCAATTTTGGGGATTTGTAGGTTATTACAGAAAATTTATTAAAAACTTTTCAAAAATTGCTAGACCTTTATTAAATCTCATGCCTACTCCCACAAAGAAAAATTGTGGTAAAAAGAAAATTATGTCCAATAAACAATTACCAGAATTCGAATGGGAAGAAGAACAAGAACATGCTTTTAATTTTCTAAAAAATCAATTGTCTTCTTATCCCATATTGGCATATCCTGATTATTCAAAACCATTTGAGTTGCATACTGATTTATCTTTGCATGGGTTGGGTGCAGTTCTTTATCAGCAAAAAGATGATGGACTAAAACATGTCATAGCTTATGCAAGCAGAAGTCTTAGCAAAGCTGAACGAAATTACCCAGCGCACAAATTAGAATTTCTTGCGCTAAAATGGTCTGTCACAGAAAAATTTAAAGATTATTTATATGGACATAGTTTTACTGTTTTCACGGATAATAATCCTTTAACTTATGTCCTTACAACTGCACAACTAGATGCAACTGGCCATAGATGGCTTGCAGCCTTGTCTGCCTATGATTTTGACTTGAAGTATAGACCAGGCAATACAAATGCAGATGCAGACGCACTGTCTCGTCTACCTGGTATATTACAAAAACAGAACTGTGTTACTGTTACATCAGATTCTGTTGGTGCTATATGCAATGTGACAAATGTTGTTCCTTTTATTGAAACTCTTCCAGCGTCAGAAGAAGTTATCAATATGAACGTAAATGCTCCACATGATGGAAGCTTACAAAGTGTCGACATTGTTCAAGAACAAATTAATGACCTTGATATATCATATTGGTTTGATCAAGTATTTAACAAATACAAACCACATAAAGATGAAATACCACCTACTCCTTATAGTAATGCATTATTTCAATGCTTTGACAAACTTAGGATCATAGATGATAAGTTGTACAGAGATGTAAGAACAGAAAAAGGAATTGTACATCAACTTGTTATTCCTTTGTCACTTGTCAATCTAGTTTTGTTTTATCTTCATGATAAGATGGGCCATCAAGGTAGGGATAGAACCCTTTCATTTGCAAAAGATCGATTTTATTGGTATGGTATGACCCGTGACATAGAAAACCATATCCAACATTGTGGCAGATGTATAAGGAGAAAAACTCCAACAAATATGAAAGCTCCTTTAGTAAACATCATGACTACTCAACCATTAGAACTAGTTTGTCTTGATTTTTTGACCCTTGAACGGTCTAAAGGTGGTTTTGAGTATGTTTTAGTTATTACTGATCATTTTTCAAGATATGCTATGGCAATCCCTACAAAGAATATGACAGCTAAAACAACAGCTGAAGCTTTTTATCAAAACTTTGTATTAAATTATGGCATACCACACAAGATCCATTCAGATCAAGGTGCGAACTTTGAAAGTAAGATCATACAAGAATTATGTTCCATACTTGGTATCAAGAAATCTAGAACCACGCCATATCACCCTATGGGTAATGGTCAGTGTGAACGGTTTAATCGTACTCTAATATCTATGCTAGGTACATTAAATCCAAATGAAAAACAAGATTGGAAGTCTTTTATTAAACCAATTGTGCATGCTTACAATTGTACTAAACAAGATACAACATCATATTCTCCATTTTATTTGATGTTTGGTCGAGAACCAAATCTACCTATAGATATCTTGTTTGATAATCATACTTCCAGCGAAAAGAAATCAATGTCCAAGTATGTTGAATCCTTGAAAAACAGGTTGAAATATTCTTATGAACTTGCTTCAAAGAACATACAGATGTCTCATGAGAAACAAAAGAAACATTATGATGTGAAAATCAAAAGTAGTGTACTTGAACCAGGTGATCTTGTTTTGGTTAAGATTGTTGCTTTTGATGGTCGCCATAAGTTGGCAGACAAATGGGAAAATGATCCTTATATTATTATCAATCAACCAAATAGAGATATCCCTGTATACAAAGTTCAGAAACAGAATGGGGAAGGAAAAACAAGAGTTTTACATAGAAATTTATTACTTCCCATCTGTTCATCCTGCGACAATAGTGAGATACAAAAACCTAAACCAGTCCCTAGAAAAAGAAAACCAGTTCCTAAAACAAGGAAAAGTGCAAATTCAGACTCTTCTCAGAACAAAGCTAGTTCTAATAAAGTTGATACTCATAGTATTGAATCAACTAGTGATTCAGAAAATGAATCATTTATTTTGCATATTGCAAATACGGAAGATAACGAACCAGTAGAAGTTGATAAAACAATCAACGAATCTGCAGCTACTGAGTTGACAGAGAATATTTCAGTGGATCCAAATGATAATTTACACAGTGCTGAAAATGTACAGCCAGATGTAAATTCAAATTTTCATTCTGAAAGTGAATTAGATATATCTACAGGTTTACACCAAACAAATATGTTTGATGAAACGATACCTGAAAGGACACATGATTCAGTTGAATCTAATGGTACACTTTCAGAAAGGGAGATAACTACTCAATCTCCAGAAAGATCAGAAAATGAACAATGTTCTTTTGTTCCGCGAAGGTCTGCAAGATCAAGGTTAAAACCACAATGGATGAGAAATGACGAATATGTATTTTCACAAATCCATCAACCAGATTGGAAAATGAAAGCAGAGTATTTACAATCTTTAGCAGATACAAAACTTTTCCAAAATGTTGATGGTAAAGTCATTTCTGATGCTTTAATAAAGGTCATAACTGAGTCTGCTGATAAGTAATCTTTTAAATAACATTTTCTGATAATGTTTTAATGTTTTAATATGATTTTATGACAATCAATTGATATATACATGTACTATTATAATTGCTCTTTGAAAAATTATTGAGCTATGTGGTTAGAATTACAGAAATTCTGTGATTAACTAATTTAGTGTTGAATGAGTACATCTTAGTCGGTGAATTAAGATTGATACAGAGCATACTTCCTCTTGGTAATTTTGTTATAAATGATGGGTACATCATTTGACATCAGAGGAGGAATGTGACATTTTTATGCCGTACAATTAAGAATTTTTTTACTGAAGAATTTTTTTGCTACAAGTTGTTGAGTAAGTAAATCTTATTCAACTCATAGCTTTAATATTTTTTTATACTAAACATTTCTTCGTTAATGAATGACGAGGACGTCATTTGCTAACGGGGGGAAAAATGTAATAGTGATAGTTTTATACTATTTTAAATATTATGATATTCAAATGTATAATTTAATAATTATACATTTATGAATAAGTCCCAACTGATTTTAAACTCTAAAGTGAATTAAATCTATGTGTCAATCAACATTGACCAAAACAAATAATTTAAACTCAAATATTGGAACCTTTCACTTATATAATTAATTAAATAAAATACTTTTAAATTCCGAAATAAAACAACCTAAATAAAATAAAATAAACAATTAGTAAAACTTTGGATCCACCCATGTTACTTCTAGTACACCTGTGTAAGGGTACATGATCATGAGTAGTTTTCATCTTACTACAATTTCATTGGTCTAAAATTTACCTCCAAATTCCTGACATTCAGACAAAGACACTTTTCAGCTGACAATGCATGAGTCTACATGCCAATATGAATTATTCTTAATTTAATGAAATCTGACTGACTGTTTCAAAGAAACTGTAAGTATCATTATTTACTTTTTAAATTACATAACTTAATATCAAATACTTTCATATTCATAATTTCTGATTTCTGAAATTAATAAACTGAATGAGAGATTTTTGGAGTGAGAGATAAAATTTATATTGCAGAGTCCAGATTTATTTATTCATTCTTTATACTCTGCTGCACATTTAAGAAGATATAGGAGTCAAGCTTTGTTCCACAAATAGGTACCAATTTATATATTTTTGCAATACAGGTTTATTATTTTATTGTGAGAATTGTAAATGTGATATTTAATAATAATTTCCATTTATTGTATTGTCAACATAAAGAATCTATTTTCTATATGAACGTTTAATATCAGCTTTACATGTATTTCATGGTATTTTATAAAAGTCTGATTCAAGGGGAATAACTTGTGAATTCCACAAATGCTATGTACATGTATTGATGTTTTATGATTTGTTATAATGTGAAATACTATTGTTATATCATGATTGAATATGTATTGTATTTTCAGGGCTATAATTTGATAACATGATGACTCCCTAAATAAACCATGTAAACGAACCCGCAGGTGTTATTGTCTATCAACGACCCCTGTTACATATATATCGAAAAATTTAATTGACCGTGTCTTCCATCAAAACAAAACACAAGATTTTTAAACTCTCTCTCTCTCTCTCTCTCTCTCTCTCTCTCTCTCTCTCTCTCTCTCTATGTTTCTCTCTCATGGAGGAGATATCTATAAATCTGCTCAGTTTTCAGTTTGGTTCATTTGCACAAAAGGCACTTACATGAAAGGGATCTATCATCATCTTAATTTTAAGAATTTACTGACTTATACGTATATAGTGGTCTTTTGATTTTTTTATAACTTAAATCAGAGATTCTTTTTTTCACTGTTTTTGGAACCTTTCTTCAACTAGTTGTCATGTTGTAAATTTTGTATTTACTGCAACCCGGTAAATTCAATATTTACAACATGACATTATTAAAAATATTTTTTTTTTTAATATCAATCTTTATATCTTGTATTGTCAAGATCAAGCTCGTATAATGTAAAATGCATATTGCTAACAATTACTTTACAATTCAACATCAAGCATCACCCCTTTTTATAACTATTGTGGCCCTACTCTACCACCAGGGATCCTGATTTGAAAAATTTAGAATCTACAATACTCAAGAATGCTTTCACATAGGTTTCAGCTTTTCTGGTCCAGCGGATCTTGAGTAGAATTTTTGAAAGATTTTTCAATGTAAGAAACTTTTATGGCCCACTGGGGATCATGATTCAAAAATTTAAACTGTACCCTTCCCCAGGATGCTTCCACGTAAATCTTAGATTTTTTTTTTGCCTAGTGGTTCTTAAGGGGGATTTCAATAGATTTTTTTTTCCAATTTACTAGTATTTTAATGTAAAACTTAGATTCCCTATTGTGACAACTGTAAACCTTTAGGTTCTGAGACAATTCACAGAAAAATAAACAAATTAATCTATTTACAATGTACTTATGATTCAACAATTGACCCCTAATTCAAGCGGGATATTGAAATGTAAGACTTTTTCGTAAGAATAAACCAACCACTTAATCGGATTAAGGACAGTGTAAGCTTCCAGGATGTTTTTCTATTTCGGGATAATTCAGGGACAGCTACATGATATTGCAAAATATGCTAAATTTGCTATGTTTGAATTACAATCTATTTCATAACATTCCAGGATTTATTCCCAATGCATTTATTTGATTAGTTGAATCATTACATTCTTTCTATCTGTCATTTATATAGAGTAGAAAAATTTTAAAATATCACAAAATATCTAGATAAATAATATATGTACATGTATAAGGTATATACCGTTATATATTTGGGAGACCACTCCTCTAGCTCAAATTCATTCTATCTATTGGCTCCCAGATAAGATTTGTAGAACAACGGGATAATTCTACAATGGGTTTATGAATTATAATTTGTCTTTAATATATTTTAAAGCAATAAAATATTTCATATGGTGAATTTTCTTATATATGACAGACATCCATGTAATATTCAAAATACTCTTGATATGAAACATATTTCTTAAGACTTTTATTGTTTCTTTTCTAGTCTACAGTACATTCTGTATTTGTAATTTTTACGAGCAATCGGGGACGTTATGCTAAATATATTTTACCATTTTTTTTCGTTATAAAATCTAATGCAATTGTAACAATATTTTTCCACGATATATCAAATTTCAAACTTGCTGAACAATATCCCATATATGAGGAACATTTTGACATTTTAGAAAAAGATGTTCTTTTTTTTTTTTACATCTCTTCATATACACTTCATTTTCAACAATTATCCATTTCTTCAACATTTCCCAATTACAAAATAATTTACTAAATAATCTATCATTGATGTATGTTATGCCTCTTTCTGCAATAGCTAATATTTTTGCTCATAAGTAGATAGATTTCCAAAAATCATTTTTAGAGTAATTCCATACACGTTTACTTGAAGATGATAAAGATATTCATTTGAAGTATTCTCATATATAAGGTGTTTGCATACTGCACATTTGTATATTTATGATCTACGTAAGCTTTAACATGCATTCTCTGTAAGCACCAAAAAATCTTGGAAACGACATGTCTCCGATTTTGATGAAATTTGCACCACAGGTGCACCTTGGTACAAAACCAGCAAATATGGTGTTAGAAGTTTCCCACGTGCACCCGGTTGCCATGGAGACGGATCCATTGAATTTGGCCATTTTCGGCCATTTTTGACCAAACAAAAGCATGAAAATTGAGGAAATATGAATGCATTTTTATCTTTATGTAGTGAACTCAAATATAAATCTTTGTATCACAAGAAAACATCAACTGTTAAAGAATACAGGGCATATAACCAGTTATTCCAGAATTGACCGCACTCTTAGAAAATGGTTCGGCAAAATAGCATAGTTTCTCAAAATGTGAAAAATGGAAAAATTGGCATTTTTTGAGAAATTTAAGGCTAAATAAAAAAAATTGTCTACGGAAATTTTTCAAATCATATGCGTGTCGTCAAACGTCAGTATTAGTAGTGTCCACTCATGAAAAAATTGGAGTGGGATCTCAATGCTGTTTTTAGTAACATGTATCTAAAAATAGACATATTTCAGAAAAATCCAAAAAATGAAATTTGGGCAGAGTTTTAGATGCCATTGCTGGGTAATTATGAAATATACTGTAAAAGTCAATGTGCTAATGTCAGAGACTGGACACCAATAACTACCATGCATATTATTTTCAGGGATTTCCGTTTTCTATTTATAGCTTCAAATGCCTAAATATAGACATGTCTCATAAAATGATGAAAAATGTCAATTTTTCCTCATTTTGAAGCTCCACTGAATCATAAATAATAAAAATATGGATCTCTCCAATATTTCATCAATAAGAACAAGGAATAGTATAATATCTCACAAATTATTGAGGACAGGCTCTCATCTCTATAAATAGTACAAATGTCTAAAAATAGACACATATGAAATTAACTGTTTAATGTTGATTTTCCACTAATTCTCAAATTAGAGATGGGAAATTTACCAACTTACTGTCACTAACTGTAACTGATATTATGTGACTGACAAGAACAAAAGAACATTCAATGGAATGCAGCATAATAAGCAGAGGTTTCCATTTCTATTTATAGTAACACATAGTTAAAAATAGAAATAATGCAAAATATCGGGAAAATGTCGTTTTTTGTACTATTTTCTTAAATTTTGGATGAATAATTGCTGACTATCTGTTTTTAATTGCTATTGGCATATGGTGACCAACAAATAAAAGAAAGCCTTATATCAAAAACGGGAATGAGAAGTAGAGGTTTCCATTTCTATTTATAGTAACACATGTTTGAAAATAGACGTACTGCAAAATATCAGAAAAATGTAGTTTTTTGTACTTTTTTCTCACATTTTGGATGAACAATTGCAGACTATATGTTTTTAACTAATTGGCATATGGTGACAAACAAGTAAAAGAAAGCATATACGAAATCCAGAATGAGAAGCAGAGGTTTCCAATTCTATTTATAGTAACACATGTTTTAAAAATAGACATGATGCAAAATATCGGGAAAATGTCATTTTTTGTACTTTTTTTCTAAATTTTTGGATGAATAATTGCTGACTATCTGTATTTAACTGCTATTGGCATATAGTGACCAACAAGTAAAAAAAAGCATTATATCAAATACAAAATGAGAAGCAGAGGTTTCCATTTCTATTTATAGTAACATGTGCTTAAAAAATAGACTTTAATGTAAACTATCAAAGAAATGTCATTTTTTGTACTTTTTTCTAAAATTTTGGATGAATAATTGCTGACTGTCTGTTTTCAACTGCTATTGGCATATGGTGAACAACAAGTAAAAGAAAGCCTTATATCAAATACAGAATGAGAAGCAGAGGTTTCCATTTCTATTTATAGTAAGATAAGTTTAAAAACAGACATACTGTAAACTATCGGAAAAATGAGTTTTTTGTACTTTTTTCACATTTTGGATGAGCAATTGCAGACAATATGTTTTTACTGCTATTGGCATTCAGTGACCAACAAGTAAAAGAAAGCATATACGAAATACAGAATGTGAAGCAGAGGTTTCTATTTCTATTTATAGTAACATGAGTTTAAAAATAGACATACTGTAAACTATCGAAAAAATGTAGTTTTTTGTACTTTTTTTTCACATTTTGGATGAGCAATTGCAGACAATATGTTTTTACTGCTATTGGCATTCAGTGACCAGCAAGTAAAAGAAAGCATAAATGAAATACAGAATGTGAAGCAGAGGTTTCTATTTCTATTTATAGTAACACATGTTTGGAAATAGACATGCTGCAAATTCTCGAGAAAATGACTTTCGCACTTTTTTTTCTAACATCAGGGATGGTCAAAGTGCAGACAAACGGCTTTTATTTGTTATTGACAAAATGTGACTAACGAGTATGAAAAAGCTTTAGCTAATGTGTATAAGAATAATGTTTAAGCGTATTTTTTTCATTTCTGCCTATAGTAACACATATTTATAAATAATCAGGAAAATAAAGAATCATTCGTTTTTCTCAAATTAGGGATATGAAATTTGCAGTCAAACTTTCATTACCTGTAACTGACATGGCTAATTGTATTCGGCGCGCCAGCGCGTCCACCTCATTCCAATACATATATCACAAAAGTATGTTCTCCCTGCATTAAAACACTCAAATGATCCAGAAAATTTTCCCTAGGAGGCGGTGGCTCAAGAATTTAGAAAGAAAAAATGGTACTGAAAGAAGTTCAGTTTTGTTATGACCCTAGAGATTATTGCCATGAAAATCAAGTCTTTAAAAAGGAAATAAAACTCTAGGGTCATAACAGAATACTTTGTTACATTCATGTTAGAAGGAAATTAAAAGTGAAGAGGGGGGCCCAAACATGAAATCCTATTTCATGTGAGGGGGATTGAACTTCTTTCAGTACCATTTTTTTAAACACTACCACTTACCCTTATTCGATTACACTGCAAAATGTCTGCTGAAAGGGGGGGCTAAATCTACTCCCCATTATTTATTACCTATGTGATGTCTATCTTTGACCCCCCCCCAACACCTACACCTACATGTATGTTTATACGTAAAATAAATTTATAAAAACCAAAACAACAATTTTTTTTAAATGCTTTAGTTTAAGTCTAGAGAAATATATACATGCATGTATAAAGAGCGATATCGAAAGTAAGCCAACTCAAAAAACTTGGGCAAATTTCAGATTACTTTTGAACAATATGTGGTAAGGCATGCATGGATCAAAGGGAATCTGGATCCCTGGAATATTCAACTTCATTATATCCCCCCCCCCCCAAACGAAGTTTTGGGATATATAAGAATCAGTTTGTCCGTCTGTCTAGCTGTCCATCTGCCCATCTGTCTGTGCAAAAGTGTCCGATCCATATCTTCCTTAATGAGGAACATTAGAATCTACTACTCCACACAAAGATTGTCCATGACCTAAGTGTGTGTCATGACCTTGACCCAAGGTCATTTGGGGAACTTCAAGGTCACTGGAAGAAAAATTTTATAATTCGTGTCCGGTCCAGATCTTTCTTATTGATAAACTTGGTAGGTTCCTATTTCACATAAAGATTACCCTAATATTGTGTCATGGCCTTGACCCAAGGTTATTTAGGGAAGTTCAAGGTCACTTGAAGAAAAATTTCATTATTCGTGTCCAGTCCAAATCTTTCTTATGGATAAACTTGGTAGGTTCTCATTTTACACAAAGACTGCCCATGACTTAAGGGTGTGTCATGACCTTGAACCAAGGTCATTTTGGGAAGTTCAAGGTCACTGAAGAAAAATTTCATAATCGTGTTTGCTCCATATCTTTCTTATGGATGAACTTGGTAGGTTCTCATTTCACACACAGACTGCTTATGACCTAAGAGTGTGTCATAACCTTGACGCAAGGTCATTTGGGGAAGTTCAAGGTCACTTGAAAAAAAAAGATTATTTGTGTCTGGTCCATATCTTTTTTATGGCTAAACCTGAATCTACTACTTCACACAAACATTGCTTATTACCTGATTTTCTGTCATGACTTTGATCCAAGGCCATTAATGCAAGGTCAAGGTCACTGACAGAAAAAGTTCATAATTCGTGTCTGGTCCGTATATTTAGTCTGGTTTTTTTTTATTAGGATGCGCCTTCGTTTCATTTATGAAAATATTATGAGCAATTACATTTGCATTAAAAATGTTTTAGCATTTCTCTCTTCTCTTAGAATAAGATCCATGAAATATTCATGATTTAGCACCTCTGAAAAACCCAGCGGGGTATTTAGTCCCATTTGGACAGATCTAGTTTAAACTGACATAGTGATTTGAGACACCTGCTCCTAGGGAAAATTTTCTGGACCCACCTAACAAAAGAATTTCAATCGGGCTGGGGCTGTCGACCTGAGTATAAACGATAATGCTTAATTTATGAAGAAAATTGCTGTCATTTGATTGTTTTAATGCAGGGAGAACATACTTTTGTGATATATGTATTGGAATGAGGTGGACGCGCTCGAATACAATTAGCCATATCAGTTACAGGTAATGAAAGTTTAACTGCAAATTTCATATCCCTAATTTGAGAAAAACGAATGATTCTTTATTTTCCTGATTTTTTATAAATATGTGTTACTTTAGGCAGAAATGTAAAAATACGCTTAAACATTATTCTTATACACTTTAGCTTAACCTTTTTCACACTCGTTAGTCACATTCTGTCAATAACAAATAAAAGCCGTTTGTCTGCACTTTGCGAAAGTCTACATTTTCTCGAGAATTTGCAGCATGTCTATTTTCAAACATGTGTTACTATAAATAGAAATAGAAACCTTTGCTTCACATTCTGTATTTCATATATGCTTTCTTTTACTTGTTGGTCACTGAATGCCAATAGCAGTAAAAGCATATTGTCTGCAATTGCTCATCCAAAATGTGAAAAAAGTACAAAAAACTACATTTTTCCGATAGTTTACAGTATTTCTATTTTTAAACTCATGTTACTATAAATAGAAATAGAAACCTCTGCTTCATATTCTGTATTTCGTATATGCTTTCTTTTACTTGTTGGTCACTGAATGCCAATAGCAGTAAAAACATATTGTCTGCAATTGCTCATCCAAAATGTGAAAAAAAGTACAAAAAACTACATTTTTCCGATAGTTTACAGTATGTCTATTTTTAAACTCATGTTACTATAAATAGAAATGGAAACCTCTGCTTCTCATTTTGTATTTGATATAATGCTTATTTTAACTTGTTGGTCACTATATGCCAATAGCAGTTAAATACAGATAGTCAGCAATTATTCATCCAAAAATTTAGAAAAAAGTACAAAAAGTGACATTTTTGCGATATTTTGCATCACGTCTATTTTTAAAACATGTGTTACTATAAATAGAAATGAAACCTCTGCTTCTCATTCTGTATTTCGTTTATGCTTTCTTTTACTTGTTGGTCACCATAAGCCAATTAGCAGTTAAAAACATATAGTCTGCAATTGTTCATCCAAAATGTGAGAAAAAAGTACAAAAAACTACATTTTTCTGATATTTTGCAGTACGTCTATTTTCAAACATGTGTTTCTATAAATAGAAATGGAAACCCCTGCTTCTCATTCTGTTTTTGATATAAGGCTTTCATTTACTTGTTGGTCACCATATGCCAATAGCAATTAAAACAGATAGTCAGCAATTATTCATCCAAAATTTAAGAAAAAAGTACAAAAACGACATTTTCACTATATTTTGCATTACGTCTATTTTTAAACACGTGTTACTATAAATAGAAATGGAAACCTCTGCTTATCATGCTGCATTCCATTGAATGTTCTTTTGTTCTTGTCAGTCACATAATATCAGTTACAGTTAGTGACAGTAAGTTGATGAATTTCCCATCTCTAATTTGAGAATTAGTGGAAAATCAACATTAAACAGTTAATTTCATATGTGTCTATTTTTAGACATTTGTACTATTTATAGAGATGAGAGCCTGTCCTCAATAATTTGTGAGATATTATACTATTTCTTGTTCTTATTGATGAAATATTGGAGAGATCCATGTTTTTATTATTTATGATTCAGTGGAGCTTCAAAATGAGGAAAAATTGACATTTTTCATCATTTTATGAGACATGTCTATATTTAGGCATGTGAAGCTATAAATAGAAAACGGAAATCCCTGAAAATAATATGCATGGTAGTTATTGGTGTCCAGTCTCTGACATTAGCACATTGACTTTTACAGTATATTTCATAATTACCCAGCAATGGCATCTAAAACTCTGCCCAAATTTCATTTTTTGGATTTTTCTGAAATATGTCTATTTTTAGATACATGTTTCTAAAAATAGCATTGAGATCCCACTCCAATTTTTTTATGAGTGGACACTACTAATACTGACGTTTGACGACACGCATATGATTTGAAAAATTTCCGTAGACAATTTTTTTTATTTAGCCTTAAATTTCTCAAAAAATGCCAATTTTTCCATTTTTCACATTTTGAGAAACTATGCTATTTTGCCGAACCATTTTCTAAGAGTGCGGTCAATTCTGGAATAACTGGTTATATGCCCTGTATTCTTTAACAATTGATGTTTTCTTATGATACAAAGATTTATATTTGAGTTCACTACATAAAGATAAAAATGCATTCATATTTCCTCAATTTTCATGCTTTTGTTTGGTCAAAAATGGCCGAAAATGGCCAAATTCAATGGATCCGTCTCCATGGCAACCGGGTGCACGTGGGAAACTTCTAACACCATATTTGCTGGTTTTGTACCACGGTGCACCTGTGGTGCAAATTTCATCAAAATCGGAGATATGTCGTTTCCAAGCCCTATTGTAATTTTTTTGGTGCTTACAGAGAATGCATGTTAAGAACTACTTTTTCATTATTTGAAAAATATTCACAAATCCAGTTTCTCTTCAAGTCAAATCTATCATAAAAAAATTCTACAGGTTGAATGCCTTTTTTATCTACAATATCGCCAAGTTATATTAAAAGGTGCATGCATTAACACATATTTGAAGTTAATATTTTCTCAAGTCTTCTGTATATTATTATGACATACATTGCAGTAAAATATCACAAGAAAATATAATAAAAATCTTATTTCATCAAGTTATATAAGTGTTGAATTTCTTGTCAAGTTTGATTGACACGTCCTTGCTCTTTCACAAATTATAATTTTATTTTTTAATTCTTATGAATAGGGGCAATTTTGTTGTGCATTAATAAAAATTATAATTTGTGAAAGTGCACCCAGTGGCCTTGAAATTCACAATTTTAGAAGAACTCAGATAGCAATCTGTTTTTGCCATGTTTTCTGTTGGGTACAGTCGCCAGCGTGGCGCAGTGGTTCGAGCGTCTGCTTTATAGTCGAGAAGTAAGGAGTTGATCCTTACGTTGCAGGTTCGAATCCCATTGTGGGACGTGGAGAACGGTCCTTCGGATGAGACCGTATAAACCGAGGTCCCGTGTCACAATAGATGCTGGCATGAAAAAGATCCCTCCCTGCTCAACGGCCATGAGTGCCGAGTATAGGACAAAACTGCAGCTCTCCAACGGCAAGTGGTGGCATCTCAATATGAGTGAAAAATTCTCGAGAGGGACGTTAAACAATGTACAATCAATCAATTTGTTGGGCACAAAAGGCCTTTGTTTAGCATAAAATTTCGACTTAGATTTTTAAAAAAAGCTAACTAGCGATTAATGTTATCATGTATAAAATCTAATGAAATTCTAAGCGGATCTCACTAGGAATTATTCACTTAACACACACAGTCCAAAAGATAATACCAAATTTTTAAGGATAAATGACACCTAACAAAGAAATGCCGTGCTTTCAACGGGTAACCACTAAAAATTGATCCTTTGATACCTGAAAGGTAACATGGAGGTGAAAATACCGTAGTTTGTTTTCGAAAATTGTTTGACCTCTCCCAACAGAGAGATGTGAATTTATTCAATCTTATACTTGTAACAATATCTTATGTTCCCAAAAACATGACCGTGTAACATAAGGATATTTTCCAGATTGGACTAAAACTAAATTGCAGAAATTCCTAACTGATACAAATAGCTGTGGATTGCTATTTCACAAGCACATTTAATTACAAAGAATTTGAGGTGATCAAGGATGTTGGTAGGGTGGGGCCACAATAAGAAATCCAAGTTTTACATTGAAATATACATTTATAAGAAAAATCCTTATCTCGAGAACAACTTGACCAGAAAAAAAATGAAACTTATGTGACAGTTCTCTGTGGTAGTGCTATTTCTAAATTATTGACATCATGACCCCTGGGGCAGGGCGAAGCAAATCCTTCCCTAAAGGACCAACTAGACAAAAAAAGTTTTAGTGGAAGCATCCTGGGGTAGTATATGCATCATATATTGTTCAAAAAATGACCCAATTCCCCGCGGAAAAGTTGGGGTCACAGAAGGTACAGCAAGCCTTTAAGCTTATTGGCCTCTTTTTTCATCTATTCTTATTTTTAATTTATTAAGTGTACAATATTTGATGATAACGGAAGAATTAGACAATGAGAAAAATAAATGCCTTCTTATAACTGATCTTTGACCTGAATATCTCAGACTTAAATCTGTTTTTTTTTTCTGTAAAAAAAGTCTTTTTAGTAATTAGAGATATGTTGATTTTCAGCATTTATACATACATGTAATTAGTGAATAGAATATAACTTAAATAAAATATTATAACTGCTTAACTTAAAAATTCGATCAAGGAATTATAGTGGGTAGTCATGTTTATGATATGATAGAAACTTCTTTTTGGCCTAATCATATATCACCAGAGGCCTATTCAGCAGAGCCAACGTTCGCAAGCGCTCGCCAAAAAATCCTTATACCTCCAATAGTAATTTTGGCGAGCGCTTGCAAAAGTAAGATTCTTTGCAAATTATTGGACTATTCGTTTTTATCCTGAATTGCCATGGAACAGCAAAAAAAGTTCCATTGTGAGGTAATAATACAGTATTTGACGTCAAAACTATAGTACATGTACAAACTATTTTCTTACTAGCAATAAAATGACAGTTGAATGGCGTAATGTCTTGCAACTCATCAGAAAAATAATGTTAATATAAGAAATGATTTTAATTTTTTGAATATCCATGAGGTATATGAACTATACAGCGCTTCTCGCCAGCATATTTATCATGAAGTGCTAAGTAAACACGCTTCATGAAACATGCCGGTCGCGTGAAGCGTCGTAGTTCATAGCATCATGAATCTCCAAAAATTGAATTCATTTCTTAATTAGCTTAAATTGTCACTCATTCTTTTAAACTCTAGTGTTTTTGCCACCTGACTAATACATTGAATGATTGATTGTATAGTGTTTAACGTGCCAAATAGAGACTTACAGAGATCAATTGCATGTCACACACCCAAGATCTATATGCTTTTAATATCAAAAGTCAGCAATTCGTTTCAATTCGTTTATTTATATTAATACATTACTAATACATTAAATACATCAGAAAAATAACATAAATACAAATTGTGTGTGTATCTAGAAATATTATAATAAATGCTTCATCAGAAAAACGTGATAAAATACAAAAACCGTCATATCGATTGTCTTTAAAAATCCAGCATATTATTTGCTGAAAGCTGCATGCATTTCGTTCATTTTGTTCAGGTTTATTACTTTCTTCGTAATGTTGTATGCATCATTAACGCTGAGAGCAAGTTTGGCAATCAGGGCAACGCCATCCGTGGCAAAGGCAGCAGCAATCTGGGCAGCTATGGCCGCTATAGTGATGGCTTTATCATACCATGGCATGTCCTTGAAAGCCAATTTAACGATCTTCATGAAAACTCCAGCTGAGTTGGTTTCTTTTATAAGTTTGAAAATGGCTTTTGCTTTATTCCAAGCACCTCCCTTACCCCAGGTCTCGAGAAATTCATTTACATATCGTGTAAATGCGGGCGTTCGTACTAATGGTTCGACATCTTCAATGATCCTGTTCATCAAAGATTCGCTAACGGCGACCTTAAACCCGATGACACCCAGGACGAAAAATACGCACTCAACAACAAGACTGACGATTTGGAATGTTCGTGAGTCTGCGATGCCCTCTACTGTATTCAGTTGGAATGGGGCACGAAATTGTTGGCCTCCACGGTGGACAGTTGCTTCGTTAATCATAACCTCCATCGTATATGTCTCTTGATCAACATATCCAGATGTTCTTTTAAAATCTTCTTCTGAGAGGAGTTTTTTCATCTTCTCTACCAGTGCTGTATCGGACATTTGGTGGGCATCATTCAGTAAATTCGTCATTTGGAGTGCATCTGAGACCTGTTTTCTTATTCTCGTATCAATTTCAATAATCTGCTCTCTTGACATTTCCTTCATGGAAGGGTGGAAATTTTCAATCATATCTTTGGCAGCTTTTACCACTTCGTCAACGTTTACTACAAAGAGGCAACACAATTTGTTTTCTCTTAATTCAATTATTCTTTTATTCCTGTTTCACTTAAACATACATTTCTATCTATGAAAAAATGGTGTTCTTTTTAAGTAGCCAAATGTTTAATGCTTTTCTAATTTCTTAAACAATGAAAATTCATTATCTATGTCATTTCTATTCAGAGTCAGTCAAAAATCAATATATGGGCTTTTTTTGTTTTATTTTGTTATACATTATAATTATAATTATTATTAATCAGTTTAATACCTTTTGTTTGTCAGAGAGAGAGAGATTTACATGAACTTTGGAAAACATACCTTTCGATTGTGAAGCCATCTTCTTATTTCTATTCTTGAATCCTGAATATGATAGAAGAAAACAATGTATACGTATGAAATATTTTCAAAAACAAACACTTAATTTCTTTTGTAGAAAAACTTAAAAGCTTATATAATTTCCTGATGTGATGTTCATAATAAAATAAAGCATTTAAAAAAAAAATGTAAATCGTATCAAATATCAATATGAGAAATAAACACTGAGTTCAGTGTAAATGAGATACCTTTTCAGTAGAAGCGTGAGATCCTTCTGAGGTAGCTGTCCGGAGTGCCGGGAGTTGCTCCTGGACGGGTATATATACCTATGAGCCAGTAAACAACTCCCGGATTAATGTCCCCCAGTTATGTACAGGACAGGATTCCGAGTTAGACCGCATCCCTCCGCGTTACGGTGCCGCGGGTTTTAATTATGTTACTGACCAGAAAATGGGGTAATGGTAAGGCGTAATCTATACCTCATCGCGATAGTTAATTTCTCTTTTGTGTGGGCTTTAATTTGCCTCAGAAATGAACAAAGCCACTTCAAGATCCCAATCATTATTTTCCTTTTTTGTTTTGTTTTCTACTGTTAAATTCTATCAATAGTGCAGATAATGCTGGATAAAAGGAGGGTAGATTTTAATATTTTGATTTTTTTTTAAAAATAAGGATCGATTTAAATGTTATTTAGAAAGAAAGAAATTACATCAAAAATTGAGAAATGAAAAATGTTGGCCTATATGTTCAAACTTGAAACATAAAATATTTTTGTATACGAGTATGCAATGCGTATATAATTGCATAGATTATTATCTATACCATTGATCATAAGAATAATGAACTACTTACAACTAATTTCATATATATATATATATATATATATATATATATATATATATATATATATATATATATATATATATATATATATATATATATATATATATATATATATATATATATATATATATATATATATATATATATATATATATATATATATATATCCAAAATGTGTATATTATACAATTATTGCTGGTTTTTGAGGTCAATACATGATATAGCCATATATTCACCGAGCCCGAAGGGCGAGGTTAATATTGTACAGATGGCTAAATCATTGTATACCGAAAAAAACAGCAATAATTGTTTTATTATATGATTCACTGATAACTGATAAAATGATACAGCTCATTGCTTGTTTGCATTTTAAGTCCTAGCCAGATACAAGAGAGAAGCAGAATTAAAACGTTAATAAACCTTACCAGGCGTATCAATTTGAATTTTTTTTATAAAATCAATTTTAGAAGACATAAAAGAAATATATATTGTCAGTGTTTTTATAGGATAGATTTTGAAATAAGAAGTATTATCAGGAAAAACTGACTGCCAAAAAGTAAAAACAAATTAATGTTTAGTAAGTGTTGGAGGGGGGGGGGGGGGTGTCCCTGCATACCCTCTTAATTACCACCCTTACCTAAAAAATATATTCGCTTATGTTTTGTCATGAAATTACATATCATTCTCGTTTAAATAGCTTTTTAAAACAATTTGTATCAATTTGGAATTCCCAAATCTATTTTTAGATCAATGTAGAGGAAATAAATCCTTGTATTGACCTGGAACGTCACGTGCAGGTCAATACAACGTAATATTTTTCTAACATAGTTGGATCTCAGCCAATCAGAGAGATGGAAATTATTCAATCATATAATAAAATAAATTATATAACAGTCACAGTGTCCGGCAATGAATATTAAAAAAAAGAAAAAAACACAACACAAGTTGTAAAACGTTAGCGCTTTCATTTCAAATTCTTCAGACGTTTTACTTTAAACATGTGTCCTCCATCAAATGTTTAAAGTAAAACGTCTGAAGAATTTGAAATCCTTATATGAAAGCGCTAACGTTTTACAACTTGTGTTGTCGTTTTTTCTTTTTTTGTCAATACAATAAAAAAAACTATTTTCGATATATATATATATATATATAATATATATATATATAGAAATAGAGAGGCAACGTCATGCACTAAAATTGCGCCAAAAACATCTGAAAAAATTGTGAGAGCTATTATATATATATATATATATATATTTAAAAGATGATTTTAAAGTATATATAAAAGTATATCTCTTAAAAAATAAGTATCACATTGTGATAAATACTTATTTTTTAAGAGATATACTTTTATATATACTTTAAAATCATCTTTTAAATATACCCCGTATTCTAGTATTTTATCCTGTATGATAAAAATTTTGAAACTCAAAAACAATTTTTGCTCTCACAATTTTTTCAGATGTTTTTGGCGCAATTTTAGTGCATGACGTTGCCTCTCTATTTCTATGTTCATTGTGACGTCATAATACTGTTGAGTTGCTATGCATTTAAATAAACACGACTGATGAAGGCCGGTGACACGGCTGAAATATTTCGAAAAGTGTTTTAAAGTTTTTTTATTATATATATATATATATATATATATATATATATATATATATATATATATATATATATATATATATATATATATATATATATATATATATATATATATATATATATATCGAAAAATTTAACTGACCGTGTCCTCCATCAAAACAAAACACAAGATTTTCAAATCCCCCCCTCTCTCTCTCTCTCTCCCTCTCTCTCTATGTGTCTTTCTCATGGAGGAGATATCTATAAATCTGCTCAGTTTTCAGTTTGGTTCATTTGCACAAAAGGCACTTACATGAAAGGGATCTATCATCATCTTAATTTTAAGAATTTACTGACTTATACGTATATAGTGGTCTTTTGATTTTTTTATATCTTAAATCAGAGATTCTTTTTTCACTGTTTCTGGAACCTTTCTTCAACTAGTTGTCATGTTGTAAATTTTGTATTTACTGCAACCCGGTAAATTCAATATTTACAACATGACATTATTAAAAATATTTTTTTTTAAAATATCAATCTTTATATCTTGTCATGTCAAGATCAAGCTCGTATAATGTAAAATGCATATTGCTAACAATAACTTTACAATTCAACATCAAGCATCACCCCTTTTTATAACTATTGTGGCCCTACTCTACCACCAGGGATCCTGATTTGAAAAATTTAGAATCTACAATACTCCAGAATGCTTTTACATAGGTTT
>NW_026935654.1:0-6571 GCF_032062105.1 Saccostrea cuccullata | reverse complement strand
GAGCTGCAATGTGTATTTTCTTGTATATCTTTTGTATATTCTATGTTAGTTGCGCGGATTTTTGGGACAGACTAATTAATTACACATCTCCTATTGGGATAATGACAATTATCAGAAAACGGGCACCTGTTACTGTGTCAAAGATTTTTAAGATCGTTGTAAATTCTCTAGCTAGAAACTTAGTAGAATGATTTTATTAAAGCAATATCATTTAGAAAGCTAAAATCTCCTATATATTTTTTTTTCTACAAGAGGCATGTATAAAAGATTTGTTTATTCTTGTAATTAAAAATTAATTTAAAATAATGTCTTTGAAAAAATAAATATCTTGCAGTTTTGACAATGACATAATTTAGAAACAAAATTGATCAGTTATACTTGCGATCTTCCAGAAATGGTTTAAATAATATAAATTCTGTCTCAGTGATCAGAACTATTTACTTCCATGAAAAAAATACACATATAAGCACTATATTTAAATTTTGAATTGGTAATCGGATCATCATTTTTTAATTTTTCTTAATGTAACTAGAAATATTCAATTAAAATCATTTTGAATAAGTCTCACATATTTTATTTTGGGGATAGACAAATTAATTACACATCTCCTATAAGGATGATGACAATTATCAGAGACGGGCACCTGTACCTGTGTCAAAGATTTAAGATCATTGTAAATTCTCTATCTAAAACTTAG
Source organism: Saccostrea cuccullata (assembly GCF_032062105.1). Lineage (NCBI taxonomy): Eukaryota > Metazoa > Mollusca > Bivalvia > Ostreida > Ostreidae > Saccostrea > Saccostrea cuccullata. The sequence goes on along the minus strand of NW_026935654.1, from coordinate 5,874 downwards.
TAGAATGATTTTATAAAAGCAATATCATTTGAAAGCTAAAATCTCCTATATATTTTTTTTTACAAGAGGAATGTATAAACGATTTATTTATTCTTGTAATTATCAATAATAATTACCTAGACATATTTATGATATCTGATTATAAAATAATACGCTAGTGAAAAAATTACTAAATTGCAATTTAAATATCACTGAAAGGTAGGGGTGTGCAATATTATCGATATATCGGTATATTGCAATATTAAAGCCAACAATAATATATCGCAATATATTTTTGTTTGTAAACCAAGTATTACACAAACGCTAAATATGGTGTATTTGCAGCTGTAAAGTTTGTATTTGTTAGTAAAAGACATTGCAACAGTGTGTAAAAGGTAAGAATGGAATTAAAAGGATTAATAATTATATGTTTTTCAAGGATTATGTTGTAGATTCAATTCAACAACATTTAAATTTTTTTTTCCCGGGAAAACTTACTCTGGTTTCGTACTTTTCTTTATCAAAATGGCGGATGAAAAAAATGTTATAAACGATGTTCAGCCAGTTTAGGTTTGTGATGCTTAAATATTGCGATTCCTAGGTCTAGGACGCATAACGCGTTTAAAGAAATAAAAGAAAAGTTGAGATATGACATAATACAACAGTTTCTCAATTTTTACGAAGTTTATATTTAAGAAAGGGAGAACCTGTCCACTGTCTGAGACTCTCTTAATTTTACTTGAAAAATATGTGGACCTCTGACAAGTCACTTAGACATTTAGACACCTTGGAAATAAATAAACAGTGAACAGCAAACATTTTTTTGATGTGAAATGATCAGATATGGTATTTTGAGTTTTAACTTTATAAATACACTATTTTTCAGTTTACTACAAACTTTACATGAAATAGACAGCAATGCAATATATTGCAATATTCATCTCAATATGCCATCAAATATTGCAATATATCGCAATATAATTTTTCTCAACCACCCCTACTGAAAGGTGGTGGAAAGGTCACTGAAAAACGACAGAAAGGTCACTGAAAGTCGACGGAATGGTCACTGAAAGATGACAAAAAAGTCACTGAAAGTCGATGGAAAGGTCACTGAAAGTTGATGGAAAGGTCACTGAAAGTTGATGGAAAGGCCACTGAAAGTTGACTGAAATGTGTCCGCTGAATGGTGACTGAAAGGTATCTGAAATGTGACTGAAAGGCAACTGAAAGGTCACTGAAATGTATGTGCCATTCAGTGTCTGAATGGCCACTGAAAAGTTACTGAAAGCCGCCTTTCAGTTTTAACTGAAAGGTCTTGGTTCTTCCTGTGGTGGTTTATGAGAAGAAGTTGAAAATGTGAAAGTTTACAGACGGACAGGAGGAAGGACAGAAGTCGGACAAACTTTGAAATCTGTAAAATAATTTTAGACAAATGGCCTAATGTATTTTCACTTTAAAAATCAGCAGAGCACACCTTAACACCAAAATCCCTGACCCATAGCCATAAAATTTACAATTTTGGAAGAGGCAATTTTGCTTATCATAACTAAATAGTTTGTTTAATACTCAAGGGTAGAAAAAAAGATTTTCAAAGAATTAATGTATTTTTACAATATAATCACTAAAGCCCCACCCTAACACCAGAACTCCAAACCCTTGGGCCATGAAATTAAAATAGACATTCTTGCTCATCAGAACTATGTATTTGGTTTATTTAACACCCATGGACAGAGAAGATTTTCAAAGAAATAATGCATGTTCAGCATATCATCAGCCCCTTCTAGCACCAGAACTCATGGACCAGGGGCCATGTGTCATGAATTTCACAGTTTTGGCAGAGGACTTAATGCTAATTACAATCATTCCAACTGTATGACTGTTTGATGTCAAAAGTAAAGAAGAGGGTTTTTGCAGGGGGGGGGGGGCAGGGACGTTAAAATTCACAATTGTTGTTACCCTTAACTCATTGATGGTTTATGCCAAAATTGGTTGAAATTGGTTTGGCAGTTGCTGCTTACAAAGAAAGAGCCACAAATGTTTAAAATCTAACATACGACAATGGACAAAAACAGATAGCAACAGGTCCGGTGACCTACAGAGTTCTGTTTGTGATCTTTTACATTCAGATACAAAACTTTGAATATCCTGTAGGTAAAAAAAATTTAAAAACCTGGAAGGAGATGATGCTTCCCTTTCCCTGACAATGGTTGGATATTACACACTGAGGAATCTGTCAAAATAAATAAAGACTATTATATATAACCTATATAACCTAAAATACAGGCATGGAGTAATCGTAATCGAGTAATCGTAATCGATTGTAATGATTACTTTTTTTCAAGTACTCGACAGTAATCTGTAATCGAAGAGATTTTCGATGACTTGTAATCGTAATTTAATCGATTACAGCTAAATTTTCCAATGTAATTATAATTACTTTTTCGATTACATTTAATTACTTAATACATATTTACACATCTACTTTATACATGAATGTTAATTTGTAGAATCATTTCCAGTCAGTCAAACATAAATTTTATATACAAATCACTCAGTGATTTTATAATCATAACTTGAATAATGTTCACAATAAATTTGCATTATTTACACACTATTATTTTCTTTTTAATATCTTAGATGCAGATAACTTTGTCTTCTGACAGAAAATAATATATATCAAGAATACATTTGAGTGTTTTTATATGAAAACAAATTTTCTTACATTTAACCTACAACCTACATTGTACTACATAATGCCTTAAAGAAAAATAAGAGGAAAATACTTATATCTTTTGTGTTTTAAATTTGCAAAATCATTTCTATTTTTAAATTCAAAATGAACTTGTTTTGTAAATGAGTGTTTGTATTTTAAAAGAGAAGGGTGTTAAGTGTCACTGTGTTTATCTTGGTTAATTGGCAGGGATATCCCTGACTGCAGATAATGAGGTGTGAACTGTGAACTTAGTATTTTATGATTAATAAAGCCTTAATATACAAACAATCTTATAGAACAATCGATAGCTCTCAAAACAATCATTTCAGCACAAAAAATTGTGCTATTAGATATATACTTAAAGGTACATTGAGTTTACATGCTCATTTCTAAGAGCTCTAATGTATTTATTTTTCAAAATTATTAAAACACGGGTTGTGTATATGCATACTACCACTTGCAGAATATTCAAATGCTTGTAAATCACTGTAAAATATTAAATAATTTCTGCAACAATGAAAAGATTTTAAATGTGGAGGTTCAAACACAAATTGCATAAATACTTTCAAACTTCAGAGGATATAATTAACATAACTACATAATATTAAAATATTTTTTCTGCTTTGATATTTGAGAATGGAAGAAAATTAAAGTAATCGATTATTAATCGATTACATTCTCTTAAGTAATCGATTACAATCGATTACAGCAAATGGCTGTAATCGATTATTAATCAATTACACAAAATTCCTCAAAGTAATCGATTATTAATCGATTACATTTTTCAGTAATATAGCCCATGCCTGCTAAAATAAAGAGTCCTTGAGTTTGTAATACACCAGAAGTGTTAAAATGCGAATAATATATGCTTTTTAAGTTTTATGTTGATAAATATATGTATAAAAGACTTGAAGTATATACCTAAGCATTTAAATACAATTACAATGTAAATTAATGCTTACATATGGTTCAATTGATATACATGTACCCTTGTGAGAGATTTAAAAAGAAACCTGTAAGGAGATGATTCTTTCCTCTTCTAGACAATGGGATAGTAGGATTCTGGGAAATCTGTCAAAATAAATTGAGACAATTAACCTATATATAAATAATGAACCATTTAACTTATGAAACGCTATGATAGATCCAAATATTTAATCAAGGTTTTCTTGGGGGATGTTTATGGATGTAGATATATATCATGTTAGGGTATTTACTAATGTTATTATACTTTCATGTTAAATACTAAAATCTGATTGGTTTAGACGCAGGTAACAATCCGTTCGATTACCCTGAGCCTTAACAACACACATGACAACGGGTAACACAACGGAAATGCCACATGCGTGGAAATTATGCGCGTACGGTTCACCGTAAAATTCTCAAAACGTCAGTTGCGCGTTTGAAAGAACCGGAATTAACTTGACGTCAATAAAAGCTTGCGTCCGATATAGCTTACTTGAAAACAATAAACGACAGACGATACATGCTTGCGAGTGTAGGAAACATGCTTGCAAACCAGAAATAACGAAACTTTATATGATGAATGACTCGAATTCGAGTATCAAACAAACAATAAGGAGATTAGTGAACCGGTGCGTGTGAAACCTTTCTATACATGAACAGAAAGGCGATCAACGGTTTTTTTTTTTTTTTTTTGCTGACGTCCTAAGTCAATAAGACATTCAGTATAATAAAATAAATGTGCCCGTTTTGTAGGTAACATTTAAATCTGACACCCCTCGGAAAAACCATTGTCAACCTCCGCTGACAATGGTTTTCCTTGGGGTGTCAATTTCAAATGTTACCCACCAAAACAGGCACCATTTATATAATGGCTTTAATGGATTTTCTCCCTATATATTTAGGCCAAAAGAAAAAAAAAACTCTTGTTTTCTGTCCCCTGACCAAAAAAATTAGGGTAGGTAGATAGGGAAAAAATTTTATTTTGAGAAAATTTTATTTCCCAAACTCAATGAATGCAGAACATAAAGGCAGCATGTAATAACAAGAAAATGATATGTTAGCAGTTTACAGAGCAAGTTTGGTAATGAAGATTTATAAAGTAAAGGTATCTTGTACACTTGTGATGTATCAGTTCTGTAATAGTTGTAAATATTGTTGGTCGACTTGAAATTTTTAGGAAAATAGTCACCCAAAAAATGAAAATGTAATAAAAATTTTAGGAACGGAGGGTAAAATGTAGGGTAAGTTGGGTGTCAGGAAACAAGAGTATTTTTTTATTTTGGCCTTATCTACTGTCATCATACCCCCATGGGTCATGACAAGATAAAAAAGATAAGATAAGATAAGATAAGCTTTATTTAAAGTCAGTATGGTAGTTAAAAAGTAACACAAGCTCTAATGAGCTTTTGACTGACATGATTAACATATACATAACGGTAAAACAAAGAAAACATGCAGCACTAAATAAACATAGAATTACTTGCAACAATACAGCACACAGTCTAATCTAAAGGACATCATCAGTTAAAAATACATATAAAAACTCACATGTACAGACACATAGACAATACAGTACAGATGCATAGAGAAAGCACAGGTATACATACATAAGTCACAACATTACAAACATGCGGACAGCACATCGACAGAAACATAAAAGAACATAACAGGAAAAAAAGATCAATAAGAAGAGAAAAACTGACACACATGCACAGACACACAAACAAAAAGACACAACTTACCTAGTGGAGCAGGCTGTACACTCACAGTCCTTACCGCTCCAAGAGGCAATCAAAGATTTAAACTGTAAAAAATTGGTTTGACATTTAAAATGTTCAGGTAAGGAGTTCCATAAAACTGGTGCTGCATATCTAAAAGACATTTTGCCATATGATGTAGTTCTCACTTTTGGTATTTCTAAAATGTTTGAATATCTAAAATTATACGTCACTTTTTTAAACTCACTAAGTCTGACAGACATCTAGGAGAATGGTCATGTAAAATCTTAAACATTCCAGAGCCATACTACGCATTCTTCTAATCTCTAATGATGGTAATTTTGCCTTAAGTAGTAATGACTCATAGCTACTCTCCAAATTTCATAAATAAAACGTGAAGCTCTTTCTTGAATTTTCTAATTTTTCCCGGTATTTTTCTTGGAGCAGAAATGCCATAAAAGAGGACAGAAATTAAAATTTGACAAAATAAAACTGTAA
>NW_026935653.1:0-6717 GCF_032062105.1 Saccostrea cuccullata | reverse complement strand
ACGCTCCTAGGTGTGTATATGAGCTTGAATGAGATTGTTTTCGAGTTAAGGTGTAAGGGGTAGGGTCTGATTAAAATTACGATATACCTAATAATATGAATAACATGCATTTGATCTGCGCATCAAGACGGAAGCGTAAGTGAAAACGTTGTGAAATGTCCCATGTGTACCTACATCATATGTGCATTATACATGTATTAAAGAGATGTTTGAAAATATCCGATTTGAGTTGTTTCATGTTTGAAATGGATGGTGATAAATTATTTAAGAGCATGTGAGAAACATGAGCGAGAGATGCAAGGCAGTTTGTAATTATGGAAAAGGAAAACAGAGAATCGGGTTCGGGTTTTAACACACCTGACCGAAATAGGCATGAAATTCAATGTAAGTAGCATAAATAAAATTCCAAACATGTAATTCTAGATGGGAAACAGAGGGAAGAAACGTGTATTTCTTTTTACTATGCCTATTTCTTGGGATTGTGTTATTCTAGAAAAAAAAATCAAATTTCAAATGAAATCAAGATTCATTCTATTAATATTAAATCTGAATAAAATTGAAATAAATTCCATACACTAAAGAAAGCAAGAGTACTTGGTATTTTCTCATCTTGTTAGCAAAAAAGTATTTGTATTACTCAAGAACTCAATGTACTATACCTAAATTTACAGAAGCTGTTAACATTTTTAAGTATTACAGGAAAATTGAAAAATATTGTGAGAGCAATTTTCATTGTAGAACTAGAATGTATAGTAAATGGGCAATGTTTGATTTGATTTGTCATACATAATTTCAATTATCACTTAAGGTGTAATTATAAAAGCTGGTATTTTGGGAAAGGTGCACAGAGTGCGTGTGGTGTGTGAGGGTGTGTGAGGGTGTGTATTTTGTTTCTTTTGTAAGTATGAAAATATTCAAAAATAAAGCATTAAAAAAAAAAAAAGAGTACTTGGTATTAAAATGTCGTAATAGAGCAGGAGAATCGAATGATATTAACAAAAATTGCAAAAATAGCCAATACGGGCTTTAATTAATTTTTATGCTCAGCAATACAAAATTTCAGACAGAAAAAAAAAATGCAGATTTTGCCGATTTTCCCTAGAATTTCATTATATTTTAGAGACTCACCTTAAAACTCCCAGGACACTTTCTTTAAGGTCTTTTCTTGCTTTTACTCCGAATGATATATTGTGTCGTTTGACTTGTAGACATTTTCTCCATACTGCTGTTGATTTTTTTTTTAAGAAAGGGGGGGGGGGATATAAGCATTTGTTAGAGTAAGAGTTGCAAATAAACTTGATTGTGACCTTTGGATCAATAGGGGGTCATTTATGAAGGTCAAGGTCATCCAAAAAAGAGAGAGAGAGATAAACTTGAGATTAACACTTGAAGCTGAATCTAGATAAAGGTAATGAATATTTCTTTATTACTTTTTGAGTAAGGGGTCAAAGGTCAAGGTCATTTGGATTTTAAGCTTAAATCGACAATTTCTCTAGTTTTCCAATGACCTTGACCTACTCTTCAAGGTCATAGGTCAAAACATCTCATGCAGTTGTGAGTCATGGACATTTTCTCTACACCACGCCGTTCAAAGCGAGGTAACTCCAATTTATCTAAGCTATCTAAATTGCGTAGAAATTGATTTGGTAGGGAAAAATCGCTATTTCCTAGATTCATTCAATTAATATTCATTGTAAATAAAATTGAAATAAACTCTACATACAAAGGAGATCAAGAATACTTGGTATTAAAATTTCGTATTTGAGCAGGAGAATCGAATGTTATTGACAAAAAGTGAAGAAATACCCAATGCAAGCTTTAATTAATTTTCATGCTCATCAGCACCTAAATTTCAGACAGAAAAAAAATATAGGTGTTGCCGATACTCATTAGAATTTCATTATATACTTCTATGGAAGGGAATTACCGCCAAAAGTCTATGCATCTTGCTTTTATTCTTATTTTGCCTACTTCTTTATGCTTTGTTATTATTGTAATTATATGTCACTTTAATGTTTTCATATTCGTCTTTATTACATTTCACTTAGAACTTTCATCATTCTTCATTTTGTCCTTACTTCTATGTTGCTTTATTCATTCTACTTTCTTTTAAACTTATACAGTTTCTTAAATAAATTATTAGGATTATCTCTACTCGTCTCCGAATGTTAATTCAATCACGCAAACAATGAAGCATATTCAATGAAGACGAATGGAAGTTGTCAAACCGTCAAAATTTAGTGCGGCATTATAACGCTAGGTGGTGTGGTGTTCGCTACGAGTGTTGGTAAAACTAGGTAAGCAAACCCGGGCTGGGGTTATTTGAGATTCTTCAATACGCCTTAATACTTTATCAATCGAACTTCTGAAGGCCGGATCCGATTTCACCCGATCCAATGATGGAAACTCCATATTTATTTTCTCTGGGCACACAGGAATAGCGGCCTCTTTTTTTCAGACATAACTTTATACCATACTGAATATGTTCATTGAAAGGCCGACCCACGTTTTGTAAGAGTAAGGGTCAAATAAGTTCATGTAGTATAGTAGGAAGAAAATTTAAATTTTATACTATAGAAGAAGTTGAATCTAACCCAAAACCCACCCGCCCCCGAAATAGGATTTCATTGGCGTCGGAAGCAAATTGAAAGTTGGGGGGGGGGCTAAGTGTAAGAATTTTTTTAGACCTTCAAAAAAAAACCTGACAAGAAAAAAAAAGAAAAGTTCATTTTCCAAACACTAAAATCCTATTTCGGGGGGGGGGGGGGGGGGGGGGGAGGGGGGGTTAGGTTCGAACTCCAGTGCCAAATTTTTTTCCAAACACTACCACTTTCCCCATTTCAAACCCATACTGCATCGTGTCCATGGAAAGGGGGGTTGCTAAACCTACGCAGGAATGTTCAATGTCTATACATGTACTTAGTCTATCTTCGGAAAAAAATGGGGGCTAAGCCCCCCCCCCCCTTCCCAGTTCCGACGCCTATGTATTTTCAAGTTTGGACAATTTCCTGTTTTTTTTTGCTTGTCAAGTTGTTTTCAGCCGGGTAGCCTGAATTTTTATTCTCTTGCCCCCCCCCCCCTTCCCACTTTCAAAAACGATGCTCGGTCACTGTTCTCGATCTCACCTGAAAAATGTAACTCTATTAAAGTTATTTGTTGGATAATTGAATTCCAGTTTAACTGACATAAAAATTTTAATATTTTTAATATCTTTAGTACGCACCGTATTTGTCATCAGCCAAGAGAGCTCAAAAAAGGGATGGGGGCAACAAGCCTTTCGCTGAACTTTTCCAGTAGTAAAAAGTTACGTCTAAGAAAACGTTTCGTGGCCACCCTCCCATCTACCGGTGAAACTTAACCCATAGGAGGTCGTCCACCCAGAAGTCAGTAAATATATTGAGACTTGGGGTTGTGATTGTACATTGTATAATGTCCCCTTCGAGAATTTTTCACTCAAATGGAGAAGCCACCTCTTGCCGGTGGAGAGCTGCTTTGTCCTATATACTCGGCACTTATAGCCATTGAGCAGTGAGGGATCTTTTTTCGTGCCAGCACCTACTGCGACACGGGACCTCGGGTAATACGGTCTAGATCTCATCCGAATGACCGAACTCCACGTCCTACAGTGGGATTAGAACCCAAGACGTATTGATCGACTCCTTAAAACTGTACTTCGTGACTCTAGAGCAGACGCCGTAACCACACTGCCACTCGGGCGACTGCACCCGGGGGGGGGGGGGGGGGGGGAGAGTCATTATCCATATGTACTCGTGAAGATTATCTATGTTTAACTAAATGGTTAAAATGATTTAATTATAAAACACTATTAAAATGATATTATTTAACTTTTCTTCAAAAACTGAAAACGTTAGTATATAAACATTGTTTTACGATTAAAAAAAAATATTCGGGGGAGGGGTTGATATTAAGGGTGCGAATTGCTATATATAGCCAAATTTCCCACGGAAGACTAGCTATATATTGAAATTTCCCCGGGGGAAGTCCCACTGTATAGTCTTCCGAAGGAAGAATCACTATGTAGTCAGTCTCCCAGGGGAAATCTTACCATCTAGCGAGACTTCCGAGGGAATGGCATGTATCGGGTACATACAATACCTGAACTTATAACAAACATCAGTCATTTGAAAATCTAAAATCGATTGATAAAGTAGTAAGGCAGAAAATTGAAAAATGTCGAATAACCCCGGCCCGGGTTTGCTAATACCTAATTTTACCAACACTCGTAGCGAATACCCCTGCCACCTAGCGTTATAATGCCGCACTAAATTTTGACAACTTGTATTCGTCTTCATTGAATATGCTTCATTGTTTGCGTGATTGAACTAACGTTCGTAATAGAGATAATCATTTAAGAAACTGTATCAATTTAAAAGAAAGTAAAATGAATTAACAAGAATAAAGCAACATAGAAATAAGGGCAAAATGAAGAAGGATAAAAGTCAAAGTGAAATGTAATAAAGACGAATATGAAAGCAATAAAGTGACATATAGTTACAATAATAACAAAGCATAAAGAAGTAAGCAGAATAAGAATAAAAGCAAGATACATAGACTTTTGGCGGTAATTCCCTTCCATATACTTCAGAGACTCACTGTTAAACACTCAGGACACTTTCTTTGATGTGTCTTCTACTGCAATCCTTAAATTTCATGTCGATCTGTGGCGTCGTTTGAACTGTAGAAAAATTTTCTAGGTTCCTATTGATTAACAAAAAAAAAAAGGAAAAAAAGGGGGGTATATAAGCATTTGTTAAAGTGAGAGATGTAAACATCCCCACGGACTCAAGCTTTATTGTGACCTTTGGGTCAATGGGGTCAAAGGTCAAGGTCATTTTTCGAGGTCAAAGGTCAAGGTCATTCAAAAACCTTTTAAACTCGACTTTAACACTTGAAGCTGTATCAAGCTAAATATAAAAAAATAACTCTTGGGTAAGGGTCAATGTCAAAGGTCAAGGTCAAACATCAAACTCAAAGGTCAAGGTTATGTGGCATATATAAGCAATTTAAATACTTTTCCAATGACATTGACTTTTTGACCTTTGGTGTTGTTTTATTTCTTATAATTGTAAGTTTTCGTTGTTTTTATTTTTTTTTTATTATTTTTGGTGGAGCTGACATATTTCAAAACTACTAATTAGATGCAATAAAGTAATGAAAAAAAAATTGGAAAGAAAAAAGTTGGAATTTTCGATTTTTCAAATCACATCCTGTGACGACCGGAAGTGACGGCGGAGACATTTATCCCTATATCTGTTGATCACTCTTCAAGGTTCATTATTCATATAAGTTAAGTGTCTTGATGTGTTATCATAACCAAGATCTGGCTATGTTAACTACACAGTTTGAGGATAGGAAATCATGAGACCGGAAATCAATTTTTAACAGATATTTGTTGTTACTCTAGACATTTGCATTCTGAATTACATGTTCTAAAATCATTTCAAATACTCTTTCTATAAAAGATACTTATGGAATAGCACGATACTCAATTTATGCAGTTTTTCTCTCATAACCGGAGGTTGCCGTTTTTGTTTCTGCTGGGATGGACATATATCAGAACAACCAATAAGATGCAATAATGTAATGCCGAAAAGTATTCCAAAAAGAAAAGCTGAAATTTCTGATTTCTTTGATCACTTCCTGTGACGACCGGAAATGACGGCGAACGATCTTAACCCTTATGAGTTTCCTTACTTATCAAGATCTTTTTTTTTTTTTTTTTTTTTTTTTTTAAATAATTTTATTAATCATTATGCAAACCCGTTTACAATTCCTAACTAACCCGGGCCAGGATAGTTAGTATAACAAAAATAACAGAGTAACATATATTTAGTTAAAGCATTTCTACAAATGTCACCATCTTATCTTTATACATGTGAGTTTTTGTTAAATTTAGTAAAATGTCCATATTGTTTTTAATATTTGTTTTCACATAGCAATTTAACAAATATTCTGTTTCAGTTTTGTTCTGAACTCTGCAAAACTTTTTAAATTTATATATCTTGTATGCTAAGAAAGACACAAAAGTATTTAAAAATTGTATTTTGGAATTCCGTTCAGAATAAAAACCTAGGACGACATGCTTCCACTGTACATCAAAATTTAACACAGAACTCAGATTTTTCCATAGTATATGAACATGTTCACAATCAAAAAGTAAATGTTTAATATCTTCAATTTCATCACACATATTACATAAAGTAGAAGTTCTATATTTGCATTTAAAAAGAAAACTGTTACAACACAATATATTATTCAACAATTTATAGTTAAATTCACATATTCTTTTGTTATAGATATCTTTAACCTTATTTCTATATATATCCTTCCAACTCTCTTGAGCAACAGAAAATAATTTTTTATACATTAATTGATGGCTTGGGGCTTTAAATTTCTTAAAGAGTAAATTATCGTAAAAAAATTTACATTTCTTATCTTCAATACAATAAACACCATTTACAAAATTAAAATAACGCTTCCCTATATTCTGTATGTATGCACAGCTATTCATATTGAATCTTAAAGATTTTTTATAGATTGCTGTTTTTAATATTTTGTATTCACACATCCAATTTAATTTTTCTTTTAAATCAACGGAAAATTCTTGTAGAGTTTTAAATTTTCCATTTTTGTTAAAAAGGTCTTTAATATGTGTTATCCCACTTTTGATCCAATTTTTAAAACATAATGTTTTGT
>NW_026935652.1:0-6650 GCF_032062105.1 Saccostrea cuccullata | reverse complement strand
AATTTAACAAGCCACAAAAAAATTAACGACATGATCATCGTAAATAAAACTTAAATTTTATTTTTTTTATCATTTTTTAAAAATCTGGTAAAATTCCATATTGAAAGCAATACAGTCGAGTAATAGACAAAAATTTTCGTGAAATATGATGTCATCAGCCTTGAAATGACACAACACAGGTGATCCACAGGACTAGATTTACTGGTTTGATTTTAAAAAAAAAAATCTTAGATAAATAACACACCATTGCTAATTCTAAAACCCAATCATTCAAACTAAAAGAAAATAATTTATTAAATACAATTTGTATAAATAGGAATTTATCTAGTAGCATTGGGTGTACAGGGAAAGAAATGTAGAAAATGATAAGCCTTTCTGATTTACCTCAAAAATGCAAGGGCATAGATTATTTTGTTTGAGCTGAATTTTGGAATATTTATTGCTTATATGGTGTATATATTTTGAAAAGTGCTGGGAGGTGATCCTGCGCGTCATTTAAAGGCAACATGTTCTATAAAAAGTCACCAAAACGATACAATTAATTTTTAACTATTTTATTTTTCAGCAAGACACTCTTTAAAATAGCGTTATGTTATCTTAAAGAGTATGTCCATCGCTATTCACCACGGAATTTTTGTGATCAGTACCCAAAAGTCACGGGGGCTCCGATTTGAGGTTAACAAACAAATGTTAAATTTAACCAAAAAGTTCAAGGGCAAGGCACACAAACAAATAACTGCACAGTGTTTTAAATTTCCCTATGTATCTATACTTTCGCAAAAGTGATGCTTATTCAGTTGATTTTCCGATACATTTAAGTTATTCCCTAAAACAGTCAGTAGTATATGAAAAATAGGGTATTTTCCTAATATCATCGGAAATTATAAATTACCTAAAGGATTACAATGAAATGAGCATCATTTTTTGAAAACTATACAGTAAAATGAATAATTTAAAAAAAAACCTATTTCTTAATTGTCGCCTTGCCCTTGAACTTTTTGTTTAAAAAATTTAAACATCTTGGGACAGTCAGTCTAAATATAGTTTTCAAACGCATCGTTCCCCAGCATGGGAGATAACTCTTTAGTACTTGATAAAGTTTTTTTACCTGTAGATTTTAAAATCTAGGCCTTTTTGAGACTGCGCTGGGATTTTTTACAAAAACAGTGTGCATAAAACACTGGATATTACTTTCTATTTTGTGACTTCGTTCTTAACAATGTATGAATTATGTTTGTTATAAGACGTCTTTCAGACCTTCCGCATTCCCTCGAATATGTGTAAACACACATGCAGCTACATGTAGGTGTAAAATTTGCCGCAGCATGTAATCTAAAACGCCGATTGTTAAAAAAAATGGGAATATTCAATTATAATAGTCAATTGATAGCCTCCATCAATAATTAATTCGATAACTATACCCCTCTGTCACTACTGTACATACACTTGTGTACAAATTTTTTTTTTTTTCGCATACAAGATTCTACCATTGCTTTCTTTCAAACCTTCAACACCTATGGGATTTAAGTTGTACATTTTAAGAACTAAGACTTAGTGGAAAGCATAAATATTCCTGTATTTGTTAAAGGGACTACCATTTTTTTCCCAAAAAAGAGGGAGGGGGGGGTCTAAAAATGTTGAAAATAAATATGTCCCAGACTGGATAAAATATAAATAATCTGCCCAAGACCAGTGTCCCCCACCCCCCTCCTATAAATTATTTTTTTAGCTTGTCAGACATTTTTAAGTGAAGAGGAAAATAATTAATCTGTCCTTCATCTTATTGGAAATAAATGTTAGTAGACCTGTCCTTCATTGACATGAAAAGAAATAAAAAAAATAATGACTTGGGAAAACTTGCCCCCCCCCCCCCCCCCTTTCAGAATAAAATGGTGGTCCCCTTTCCTGTTTTGAATAATTGAAGACCCTTTTAATCCCCTTTTTCAGTTACTAGTACTATTATTAAGAAAAACAAATTAACACAATGTACATGCTGGAAATAAAATCTTGATGGACATTGACACCCACCACACAAATATATGCAAGTCAAGATTATCAAATCTTAATAGCCTTTTCAGCACCTGTACAGTAAGTACATGTATATGAAAAAGTCAATTCATTTTTTATGAAGAAGTTTTATTTCATAAACAGCTTTTCAAATTTTCAAATTAAGGTAGACTGTAAAAGGGAAAACCCTAGAGCTGCAAATTATTTCCATCACTTCATGTTCTTATGGATGAAATCAATTCTGAAAATACATGTATGAGAAAATCTGGATATACATGTAGTAACATACCATTATTGAAGTAAATTGGTGTTTAAAATTAATAAATTCAGAACAATGCATGGAAAAATGCACAAACATTGGATGCATAATTAAATATTTGCAATTTATGTTATATTTTATTTTTGCCCGGAAAATTTGTGGGAATTTTGGGTTTTTAGCTAAAATGGAGCATACCATTTTCCTTGCATGATGGATTAACTTGCTGTCTGAATGAATTCATTGCTCCAATTCCTTAGGAATAGCTGCATCACATTATATATGCTATTGCTATGAGATTACTAAACAAAATGCATTGTATAATAAAATTACATTACATTTGACAAAACAATTCATGATATACTGTATACTGTAGTGAATTTATGAAATTCATATTAAAAGATAAATGGAAACAAAATTGTGTTACAAAACTTTTCTGGGAAATTAAAACCTCTGACATTTACAAGAACAAATAAATAGAATATGAAAAAAAAATTCTTTCATCTTTACCAAAATGAAAAATAAAAATAAAATGTGAAATGCTTAATAAGTGTACATACCCTGTGGAGAAATGGATGTATTTTTTATTTATTTATTCTTCAAGCCTGGAACTCTTGACTGCACAATAATAAAAATATTATATATCATATAAATTTAAAAAAAATTTTGTATGAATTACAAAAAATAATTGACTTGACATGAAATCAAGTAAAAAAAATAAATATTTTATTCCCCAAATTTAAATTTTGAAATTCTACAAATTTAAAACCATAGATCTAAAGTGGAGGTTCTTTGTTTTCAACATATAAATACAAAATTTTTTTTTACATTATGTAGCATGTTTGTATGCCAAAAAACAACAACATTACATGTTCAGTAAATCATTGTCAACTCATTGACTGCAACAATGAAATTGCAAATTTAATTTAGTTTAAATTTTTTTACTGTTGCCCCCCCATTACACATGTTGTCTCAAAAAAAAAATAATGACTCTATATTTAGTACAATTACAATTTTAAAATTTTTTTAAAAAAATGATCAACTTTAGGGGGGTTTGGGGAAAGGGGGGGGGGGGGGGGGCGCACACACTGCACTGCATTAGTTTTTCACTACTGTAATACATCTAAATAAACACGTACACACTCGCGATCGTTTTTTTTTTTCGATGTTAACAAAATCATATCTACATATTGTACATACATGTGCATACATACCTGGGCTGAATGCACTGCAGTGATGGATTGGGGGCAGGCAATGTCTAGCTTTTCCCTTATTTTCTGTGATAATGTCCTCATATTCTCGTAATAGGGATAAACAATGCCTTGTCTCTTATATTATCCCTATTTTCTTTAAAGAATGTCTGGTTATTGGATTTAAATCAGCTGCATATCTCAGCTGATGTCGCCGCGTTTTTAAGAAACAACATTCCGTGTCATCAGTGCAAGCGCTTGGGTGAAGCCGAATGCAGCCAAACGGTACATAAGAAAGAGAATTATTTTAAAAAATGTGCTATTCTATGTTGGAGAAAATCACTAATAACTATTTATTCAAACATGGGAATATTGCCGTTTGTTACAAATTCTTGCAAATATCGGTAAATAGTTATTTTGAGCTCTATTTCCTTATAAGGATCAATCAGGACGGAGCAACTGACATGACGTAAAACCTCATTATGACCTCATTACCATATTTTTTCCATGGGTTGCCTTAACCGTACTGCGTGGTCTGCATAACATTGTTTTTATTTATAACTAAATCTAAGCGAAGTAGAAATTTTTAGGTAATATAAACATTTTCGGCAAAGTTTTCAGTACTTCACAAAAAGCACTGACTAGCTCTCAGCACTTTTTAGGTAGAGGAAATAAACATCTTTTAATGTGTTTCATTTTTTTCTTGAAAAACAAGCTGATGCCCTTGCACTATCCCCATTTCCCACATTCAGCTTAAACATTCTATTTTCATATAAGTCACCTGACAAACGGGTGATACCTGCGATACAACTGGTATTAACTACGGCCAAATCCTATGCATTATTGATAGCTATATAACATTTTCTAAGTATTCAGTTGCTTTATGACAATTTTATAAAGAAAGTAATACATATTAAACGGTGCAAAGGTAACATTTTCTATATATCGGTCCTTAACATACCTGAGTAGTGATTTTCATTGAACCTATTCAAATATGGAAATTTAGACATAGAATCATTATATTTACAATTACAGTTACAATTTATGTATACATTTTACAACCAATTTCCAAGAAATAATGCGAATAAAGTTTCCAGTAAAAAAGACCTGGAAATATACTAAAGCCATAAAGATTAAACGGACGTTTAAATACTGCAAGTAGAAATCTATAAATCTCATCCTGAAACAAAACATAAATTTTGAAGATAAATATAAAAAAAATGTACAACAGCGAGGGACAAGAGTGACCAGCATCCGAGAGAAATTTAGAAAATAAAAATTTCTTAAGTATCTATTGATGTGAGAAGTTTACACTGATCCCTCAACAATGGTTTGTCGGGAAAATAATATATCAACAAAAGTGTAATATAAATTAATACAAACACTAAAACCACATGTCATTTATCTGTAAAACTTTTATTTACCCACCTATATTTTATATTCATAAGAGCATGGAATCAAAAACATGATATTTAAGTTATGTTAACAAAAATCTGATATGCTACATTAACCTGCGAGACAATTGTTGAAAGAGACAGAGTCCAGGTTATAAAGCTTTTTCAGAGATAACAAATTGACACGTTACCCTTATATTACTTTATAATTTTAATATTTGGAATATATTTAGAATGCATTGAAATGAAAAGTTTTGGTAATTTGCACTCTTCAACGGTGCAAAGGTCACATTTTCTATATATCGGTCCTTAACATACCTGAGTAGTGAGTGATTTCCATTGAACCTTTTCAAGTATAGAAATTAGACATAGAATCATTATATTTACAATTACAGTTACAATTTATGTATACATTTAACAACCAACTTTCCAAAATAATGGGAATAAAGTTTCCAGTTAAAAAGACCTGGAAATTTACTAAAGACATAGAGATATGAACGGGAGTTTAAATACTGCAAGTAGAAATCTATAAATCTCATCCTGAAACAAAACATAAATTTTGAAGATAAATATAAAAAAAACTGTACAACAGCACGGGACAAGAGTGACCAGCATCCGAGAGAAATTTAGAAAAAAAATATTTCTTAAGTATGAATTGATGTGAGAAGTTTACACTAATCCCTGAACAATGGTTTGTCGGGAAAATAATATATCAACAAAAGTGTAATATAAATTAATACAAACACTAAAACCACATGTCATTTATCTGTAAAACTTTTATATACCCACCTATATTTTATATTCATAAGAGCATGGAATTAAAAACATAATATTTAAAATATGTTATCAAACTTCTGATATGCTACATTAACCTTCAAAACAATTGTTGAAAGAGACAGAGTCCAGGTTATGAAGCTTTTTTAGGGATAACAAATTGACACGTTACCCTTATATTACTTTATATTTTTAATATTTGGGATATATTTAGAATGCATTGAAATGAAAAGTTTGGGTAATTTGCACTGCTTTTTCCTTATCGTGACTGTTTACCCATTGTTATATAGTGTTTCTAAGATGACGTGTTTTATACACACTGAAGGGTTACAGCACTTTTCAATTAATGTTTTTAATCCAATTCAATTTGATTTTATCTTCAGTTAAAAATGGAGTACATGCAAAAGCTCAACAATATGCAATACAAGAGATAAAAATTAAAGAAAATGCAACTAAAATATTACATATCCTTTTCCTTCCTATCGAGAATTTTGAGTGGGCTTCTCATGAATATTTCAGATGAATTTAAATGGGTTCAGAGTTGGGAAATATTTTTGCCACGAGTCTTAAAAACATTTACTTTAATTATCATACAAATGAGATCCCGTTCTGTTTGACTGTATTATTTATTTATGGAATACTACCTTTGAAAATGTCCGTTATCTATCAAGAAGGATAAAAACGTGTTAAGCAAGTGAGTTAAGGCTAAATGTGGATATTTCTATGCAAATGAGCTGATAAAAATTCATAAGTTGTATTTTTATGTACAGAGAAAGTTCAAATTGATTTTCTTATACATACTTAGTACCCACAGTTTATTAATGCAAGTACTCATTATGATGTCATAATATGACGTCATTTTTCTCCCATTCAAGATAATAATCACGTCGCCGCAAGGGCATGTCCAATCTAATTTAAAATAATCATTGTATAATATCAAGGAGAATATTATTAAAATTAATAAAATTGCTGCACAAATCCTATTGATTTTCTTAATGATAAAAATTTTAGGAAACTTACACTGGACTG
>NW_026935651.1:0-6608 GCF_032062105.1 Saccostrea cuccullata | reverse complement strand
TTAGAAATTGCGGGTATAATAAGTATCAATTATGATAGTTAATTAATATTTTCAGGGACTATATATATTTACACAAATGTACGAGGGCTGTTCAATAAATAATGTCCTTGGTGCTCGGAAAGAAACCAAACACGCTTTTCAGTCATTTAGTCTTTATAATTACACTTAAATATTCCCTTCTTATTAAAAAACACATGTCCTTAACATTTTTTATCCAATGTCTGATTGTTTTTATAACACATTTTTGAGTATGACCCTTCTTATGATCTTATGATTTCCTTGACTTTTTTTCGTCTTTCTGAAAGGTGATTTTTTTCAAGTTTGGAAAATGAAACAAGTCAAAAGGTCGAATATTGTTGGTGTGATGCATCATTAACTTTCTGTTTATCCCCTAAACTCCTTTACTCTTAAGGGAGTGTGGATTTGGACGCTGTCAAATGTTTCTTAAAAACACCCCAAACATGATGTCTATTGAATTTGATATATTATATGTCTGAACGTCAATCAAACATCATCGGTGATAATTTTTCGAATTTCGGCAAACGGTACATTGGTTGTTGTAATTTGTAGTCGCAAAGGACGGTACCCATTTTCGAAGCCCATTATATCATTTCTGTTCATTGAAATCCACTTGCTCATGTGTCTAGAAAACAGATATTGGTTGCTGTAAATTTCCCATATTTCAGTAAATATTTTTTTTGGAATCTGAACAAGTTGTACAGCAGCTTTAATGAAGCGTTTAATTTCACTCTAATTTACTGATGCTATACCATTCATTTTAATGCAATGTCTCGAATAGTCCTTGTTTTACAGCTTCTCACAAAGAAACTATGCGATAAAAAGTAGTCACAATAACTGTTATCAATTCATCAAAGATTAAATCATAAGATAAAGTCAAGCATAATGACATACAATTGCTAAAGTGTATGTCATAGAGCTCAGGACATTATTTATGAACAACTCTCGTAGTTTAGAAAAAAATTTAAAAAATAAAGTTTTTACAAAAGGAAGTCAGGAGATTTTTATCCCTAAAAATAAACTACAGGTTTATGAGAAAAATATATTTAAATGTAGGCTTCTTTTATTATTTACATTTGCACTATTTGAAAAAAAAAACATTACAGTTAGATAAAAGATCTTTAAATTGAAAATGCTACACATTTTACAAGTACCACGCTAAAAAATGAGTATTCCATGCAACCCTCAAATAAAACCTAACAATTTATTAAATGTCCATGAAATAAAATTATTCTACCATTCTTCCATTACATAAACAATATTATCAATTATGAGGGGATTTATTAATGAATTAGTTTTCAATTTATAAACAAGTTATTGAGACTATAATTATTTATTTTAAAAATAAACAGTTGAAAATAACAGGATTTTTTTTTTGCTTGTGTTTACCTGGCCGATTGATGTGTATTCAATGGTATTATTAACACCCGCTGTTTCAATCGCCTTTGGGCAGAAAATCAATGCATGTTATTTGGGTACACGTAACAGTGTTACACATCATAGAACATGCTGGTCAACAATGACCCTAATTTCAATCTATGTAATGCAAAGAAAAAATAAATCAAAAGTATATTAATTTCTTTCAGGATTAATTAATTTGGAACATAATCTTATGGTTCCATTCTGGTGATTTTCAGATGTACACTCGAACATAAATTTACAAATAAAACACTTAAAACTGAGTGTTGTAGAGCTAGAAAAACTAACGATAATTAAATTGACATGTCAATAAAAATAATCGACTGAAAAAAAAGTTAGCAAAATTTAAAAAGAAGACCCAATACTTAAAAAATGCCTATAGAGTATCCCGACAGTATGGAAATTGGCCATGCTCTTAAATGATAAGATCTATTGAAAACTAATTCTGATTAGAAATAATCAATTAAAGTTTAAGTTTTCTGTATTAAAAAAATAAATACTGAGCCAGTATCAATAACAGAAAAGAAAGAAAAACTTCTCCCTGGGACTGCTGGGACCGCTCTGGGACTGCTCTGGGACCGCCGTTTGCACTGCTTTAGCAGTCCCAGAAAAAAGTCCCGGGGCTGCTCTAGGACTGCTTTGTGTCAGGTTAGGTCTGGTCGGTACTGTACATACCGAATGTGAATCAAGTAACCTATCACTTTTTTCGCTTCTGACTTATTCATCAAAGAAGGAAAGATTGTTCACATACTGTCCACAATCTCTTAAAGCTGAATACGATTTGTAAAAGAAATTAGACCATCATTTCGATTTCTCTCTCAATATATCTGAATACCTCTATTTAAAACCGCTCACTTAGTCACTGTTCAGTGTAACTAATCGTCACCGGTGAAGACGCACGTAACTTTGCTATTCAACTCAAATATAACTTGTACTTCTTCTCATCCAGTAGAGCAAAATACGAAAGAAACTTACGACAGTAGCAAGGGTTAGTAACGCAAATACACGTACCGTAACTGTAATGAAATGTAAAAAAAAATGATAACCAGCACGAACACGTGTCCCATTCCACGTCGATACGTACTAGTTACAATAAAGCAGTTAAGTGTAAAGAATGCAAAGAGTATATACACTTGTATGCTGACATTGTAGAAAGTATTATCGAGAATGGCGTATTCCTTTTTACGAGTCGTATTCAGCTTTAATGCGAAAGTGCCCTGTCATTTTTTTCATACGAACTGCGTTCCACATTCTGAATACCATGATTGGACCATCGCCTGGCATAAGCTTCATTAGAACTATTGTTGTAAGAAGAGCATGAAAACGTTGGAGGTTTTTATCGTGGATGTTCGATATATAGAGATTCTAGAATTTTATTTGTAATAAAAAATGTTTGGAAGAAATAGTCGATATGTATTTTTGTAGAGGTGAGGATTTCAGTTTGAAATATGGTGGAATACAATTAAGACTATACCCTTTTGTGATTTCATTTGTACTCAAAATATTTACGTATTTATTAGTGTTACTCAAACACGTGTTTGTTTATTCTCGTCATCTATTGGCTGTTAGGATGGTCATCTAGTCAGATGACATAAATATTCATAGCACGTGCTATTAGTGACCATGAAAGAAATTTTATAAAGGGAAAGCCATTCGAAGGTGCTGTTTTAAGCAGTCTTACAATTCCCACCCACCCGCCCATTGCTTTGTTTTGATTATTATATTAGATTTATACTTTGTTGAAAATATTTATTTTCTACTTTGTAAAATTCGGACATTGGTGAGGACATTAGAAAAAGTGATGTAATGTGTATTGGGTTTAATACTTAAACCGCACTTTCCGAGCGCTTCACATCCTATTTCACGAGTTTGTCTTTATTTCATACTGTCGTATGTTCTTTGAGTGAAACGAATAAGAACACAAGAAGATCTGCAATTGCAAGCAATAGCGTATGTCGCCCCGAACTGGACAAGACTTTCATTTTTTGTATCACTAAAACAATACCCATTAACTGAGCTTGGAAAACCATCAACTCGCATCAGTCCTTTCAGTACTTTGATTTAAAAATCAAGGTAAGAGAATTTTCACTTTCCCCTGGTTTCCATGGCAATAATCGATTATTTGAAAATTTTTAAATGCGAATCGCGCAACTACAATTACTAATCACTAAAATAAAAAAAAAGTTTCATGATGAATCTTCAAGTGACCAGAGAGAACAATAGCGGACAAAATTCGTCGCTTTTTGCAGGTTTCCATGGCAACAGTAGCCATTTTGAAACTGAATGACCACACATACAACTTCAACTCGTAATCATCCTTTTGAGAAAAGTTTCAGGAATATTGTCCCAGCCATCTCCGAGAAACAGTCTGGACAACAAAACATGCGTACAATTGCAATATGTCGTCCCTGACTTCGTTCGGGGCGACATAATAAATTTACTTACTTATCTTCTTCTTCCTCGATGGGACATAAGGCTTCAAAAAGCTGTCGTCATCTTCCTCTGTCCTTTGCCACATACTGTGCATGCCCACACGAGTAGCCTATTTCCTCTAGCTCTGATGTTATAGTCCTTCTCCAAGTTGTCCGCAGCCTACTTCGCTTCCATTTTCCAGACGGTGTTGAATGTACTACTGTTTTAGGTATTCTGCTCTCCCAGCCATCTCAATCCTCTTTGTTTGATTTCAGTTGTTATGCCCTACGTTTACTTTTCTAATGGAGATCATCTCTGTTAGAGATTTTGTTTGGCCAGAAGATACAGTGGATTTTTCGAAGACAGCTGCTGTTGAATGCCTCTACTTTTCTCATATCACTGTTGTAAAGTTGGAGTTTAGTTCTTAGACTGTAGTAGTTTGACTTCCAGATGGGCTAAAGTTGGTCAAATGCTTTCCGTGTTTTACTGAGACAGGATATTACGTCTTTACTAGTACCGTTGTCAAGGTAGGTGAAGTCCTCAAATTTCTCTAGTGTCTCTCCATTTAATGTGCCAGGTTCTAGTGGTGCAATGTCTGTCATTACCTTGATCTTCGTGGCATTGATGTTAAGCCCAGTTTGTTGGCAAAGGTGTTTAATTTATCAGTATGTTCTTGTAGGTGGATGATGTTTTCTGATACTTCTGCCAGATCGTCTGCAAAGTCCAGGTTTTTTTATGTGACGGAACATTGTTCATTGGATACCCCTCCCTTTATCTTGTGTGGTGTTTCTTTGGATCCAATCAATAACCATAAGAAAGAGTATTAGCATGCATCCTTGCCTTACATCAGATTTTACACTAGTCCTATATTCCATTTTCCAGGATGACACGACATTCGAAGTTTGAATAAAATGTTGTATGTTTTTGCAGATATTTGATGGTATTCCATATGATCTTACATATTTTAAAATTGCGTAATTATTATGTAGGCATAATGAAGTTCAAGGGAAAAACGGGTTGTTTGAACAGTATTATTTTCCATAAATTGAGACTATAGAATTAATTTGCAATAACTTCATTTTATATTAATCAAGAAAGGACTCAGATTTATCTATGAATGAATAGATAACAAATAAATTCTGCAATTTCCCATATTTTATTATTGTAAAGTATAAAAACGGCGGTAGGAACAATTTGGTAAAGTCTGTAAATTGGCAATGAAATGATCGAGTAACAGATAAAACTAATCATAATAAATATATGGCAAATTTCTGTCCCCTACTGCAAGACAAATTATGATAACATATTGATATTTCTGTCAACATGCAAGATAATAAATTGCATGTCAACATCATATACATGACCATGCGGAGAAGGAATAAGGCAGGTTTTATTAAGTTTATTAGGAAATAAAAAGCAATGGCAGATCTGAAATATACTTAAATTGAAATAATTCAATTCAATATCATCAAATCATAATACATATAGACTTTGAAAATGATGAAATTATACAAACATCATTCAAGTCAAGTAAATTTTATTTATAGTCGGTATATATGTACAGGATAACAACGTAACATGAGCTGTGATAGCTCTTTAACCAACTTTTTTTTACACTTTGTAAAGAAAAAAAACCAAGTAAAAATATACATAGTTAAAGGTACTTGGACATAGATTTGAAATTAATTTTTTCTCTATAATATTACGAAGTATATATTTTAATAGCATTTCACACAAAAATTAATTAAAAATCTTATTTCATTTAAAAGTTATTAAAACTTTAATTTTTTGGTGGGTTTGATTGACAGATCCTTACACTTTCACAAATTTTGATTTTACTCTTAATACTTAGGAAAAGTGGCAATCTTGTTGTGTATGAATGCAAAATATTAATACTACAATCCAGAAAATTCAGAGTAGACATGTTCGAAAGCAAAACAAACACACAATATATTCTCAGTCCATGCAGTTGTGGTGAGCAGACTTTGACAATTGAACGCACTCGGTGAAATCCAAACATAAATAAAAACAGAGCTCGTGCCTTGTTTACAAAAACTGTGTACATAACACGAGTGTGATCGATTTGCACATACGACTTAGCTCGGAATGACGATACTTGTGAAGGTGTTTTGCTTAATTTCTATCATTTCTATTCTGAATAAAATTATTTTTTGGATTAAAGTTTTAATATTCTCATTAATACACAACAAGATTGACACTTTTCTGAAGGATTAAGAGTAAAGTTAAATATGTGAAAGTGCCAGGATGTGTCAATCAAACCCGCCAAAAAATTTGAAGTTTTAATAACTCTTAAATGAAATAAGATTTTTAATTAATTTTTGTGTGAAATGCTATTAGAATATATAATTCGTGATATCATGGAGAAAATATTAACTTCAAATCTGTGTCAAGGTACCTTTAAATATATAAATAGTTAAGCCATCTTTGTCTTAAGGCAGATAACTTCTCATTCCCTTCAAACTTAAATCTAAACTTGACTAGGCCAAAAAATTGTAATTTTCATAAGTTTAAAATCGTTTCTTCCAGAAATTTGAAATATACTAAAGCTTATTATTTGGACTTCAAATAAATATTATGAAAAATTAACGGACAAGGGAAAGTTACCTTGAAAGTGGTGACAACGGACAGCTGGAAAGGGTAGAGTTAAACAATTCATAGCTGGGGTGTATGTGACAGAGTGATTTATCACCCATTCTCAATATAAGGGCTCAAATAATGTCGCCTCATTTTCATTTAGA
>NW_026935650.1:0-6694 GCF_032062105.1 Saccostrea cuccullata | reverse complement strand
CTGATAAAGAAGAAGTAAAATATCGACACATTAGCAAAGCTGGGGCGGTTCTAGACAATCTGTTGCTAATCTAAACGTATTTTCTTTCAGTCTTAACCAGGCAAGAAAAGCGATGACTAAAAGTTTATAAAACGGGAAGAAAGAGATGGAAAATTGACAAATTAAGCGTGTAAATCAGTGATGGTGGGCGCCAGGTGCCGTAAAAAAGATAAATTAATGATATGAAATGGAGGGATAAAACTAATCTAGAACCTGCCCTTGAGGAAGCTGCTAAATACTGTACTATGCCAGTTCAAATCATTTTTCTTCATACTGGACATTAAAGGGCTGTGCTTAGATATAGTAAGTGATGATTTTACTTATTAATTTTTATTTGCTTTTAGGATTAGAATAAAAATTCATTTTCTTATAAAGTACTTAATATATCAGGCATTTAAAAAGTTCTCAGAAAAAGATGAAAAATGAGAAAACTATTAAAAGAAAGTCTTGCTTATGATTTCGTTTAAAGTTATTATTAGACTGATATTCATCTTAATATCCTGTATATATGTAGTAGATAAGAATCAATTACGTACTACATAATATAAATGAATTGATATTGTCGCAGAATTCTAGAAAGCAGAATAATATTCACTTGCTATATCTGATCCCGCCGAGAGATTCTGAATGGAACAATGACATATGTAATAATACTATTATCAATCGACGAAGTCTCAATGTACAATTACTAATTGGTTCGAATTCGCTCGTGTATTTTCTACCATTCATGTTATCTCTTTGTAAGACTAATGTGACATATCAGTCCATGAAAGTTAATAAATTATTTGATTTTTATTAATTATCATCCAAGATATGGAATTAAAATTAAAGTGTCATGGTTGTAATGTTTCCTCTAGTGCGACAAAGTACATGCATAAATATTAATTAATCTTTCAATAATTTTTTATAAGGTAGACAGTGTTTTTTGTTTTCTCTTAATTTTCCTCTTTAAATATTTTTCTTGGTTATCCTTTGAGACCGTGTGATTGCGAAGCACGTTAATGGTGAAATAATTATCAAGGTCCATTTGTGAAAGAGACGACAAAAATCGCATCAGGAAATTGTTTTCTCTCTCAGATTCTTACTTTTCCAGATTCGTTAACTTCTTGGAGAAACGCACAAAAGCAAAGTGCTTGAATTCAATAAACTCGAGTAAACTGAAAATCGTTACCGAAATAGACCATTCATTTGAAGCTAAGAATCATGAGATCGCTATTGCCTTTCTGGGAATTAAGTTCATTCTGTCGCAAACAAATGCAAAAAAGTTCTGACGTTAATGAATAGCGGAGCACAGATAAATGTTGCTTTGCTTAAATACTTCAATTTAAGATGATTTTGAGGAGATTTAAAGAATTAAATAAAAGGAAATGTTTTTTATTCTTATTTTTTATCATCTCTAGCTAACTTAATGTACGTGTGTTTTAGAGAAAGACAGTGTCGTGTGAAGCTAATTTAAATATATACCCATAGGTTTTTTTCTCTATAAGATATATGATCTTTTAAAAGCCTTCTATACATCTTTCAACATTAATTTGTTTTTCGTTCGACAGATATGGAAACATTTTTACAGAACAAGATTTTAGTTTCCTTTTACCTATTCTTCTTCTGCCTATTAAAAGGTAATCTGTTCATAATTTTTTTTAAATTTATTTTTATTATAATATTTTGGCAAGAAAAAAGGTGCCTTCCACCAATACTTTGTATTCAACTTCAAGAAAGTTATTAGCAAACTTTAAATGATATTCAGAGAATGATTTTATTTAGCGAAAAAAAAAATAAATGAAGAAGATATCTTTAAAATGATTAATTAAAGGTATCTTTATAAATTTGTCTTACATTACTTCATATTCAGAAAAGAACTTAAATGTCATTGAGATTTCTTCATTTCAGAAAGATTTGGAATTGTATGTTTTTTATTCATATTCTGGGTTTGTGGTGATAGCAACCTTTTTAAATATTAGTATTATTAAAATGTTCTTTTTGCATTTACAGCAATGAATCATCTTAATTCTTATTACAAATAATGCATAATATGGATTTTTTATTTTTCAAAAAAATTGCATATACACTCACAATTGTTTTCTTGGATAATAATTAAGAAAGGAAAATAACTCTATTTTTTTTTCATTGATAATAAACAGGTATCTGTCTTGGCAAAAGAGTATTCATTTACTCGGCAATATTTTATTTTCATTTTTCCAGATTTAGATATTTGCTGGCTGACGTTTTTCGTACTAATTATCAGGTCATTATTTACACACTAAATTATCGACGGATTTTTCATTATTTTCCTGATCATGACCGGTCGACATGCAGGAAATTCTCACTCCTCAATTGCAACTGATCCCATCTCTGATGTTTTGGAGGTCCGTGTTTGCTCTGCTCCAATTTTGTAGTGTTTAATGAACTTTTGAA
Organism: Saccostrea cuccullata; assembly: GCF_032062105.1. Lineage (NCBI taxonomy): Eukaryota > Metazoa > Mollusca > Bivalvia > Ostreida > Ostreidae > Saccostrea > Saccostrea cuccullata. The sequence continues at coordinate 4,240 of NW_026935650.1, read as the reverse complement.
CTTGAACAAATTTCTTATATTTCATTCCCTTCTTTGAACTTAAACTGCTTATGCATTTATCATTTGTTAGATGTAAAAAGCATGCGCCATCTTTAATTAAAGATTATTTCATAAATTCATACATGCTTCTATTTACATGTGACCCAAAAAAGATAACGATTGTACTCCGGAGATCAAAATTACTTGTGTTATCGAAATTTACATAAAATTCATTAATCTTTCCTTATATTTTTTTATCCATAGTTCATAGAGTAAACGACAAGTGTCTAATCTTTGAAAATTTCCAGAGTTGCTTTTCCTTGCCTGAAAATGAACAACCTTGAATGCTCTGATATATATAATATTTCATTTTAGCGTTTGTCCCAGTGAGCGCGGATGAGAATGAGTTTCGTCTGATCCGGGACCTAATGGCTAGATATGATAAGAGGATCCGCCCCTCTGTCAATCACACGATCCCTACAACAGTCAACTTCAGTGTCGCTCTGGCGCAGATCATAGATGTGGTAGGGAGTATTCATTATTTTACGGCCTTTACACTTTTTTCAGTCCTATACAGCGCCTATATAAATATGCACTTTAAACAGAGAAATTTTCGCTCTGTTTTATTTTTGGAAGTTTAAAAATAAAATGGGTCGATGATGGCTTTATATTTTAGCCTTTGCAGGCATAGAAAAGGAAAAAAAGAAACAAAAGTCATTTAAATTACATTTTTTCTTCCCCATCTTCTTGGATTGGCATAATCTGCTTACTGACAAATGCGTTCTGTCTTTACTTTTCCCGTTAATAATCTGTAAAACTAGTGGCTACCACATAATGCTATGAAGATTGTGAATATACTGACGTTGCGCACGGTGTTGGTACACATTGACGTTACGTCAAAGTAACGTTAAATAGTCATAACGTTGTTATAACGTTTTGAATCTTATACATGCATATTTTTAGATCTTTAAATGAATTTTATTTTTCAAAAGTATAAAAAAAAATAAAATAAAAGGGCACATAATGTTCAATGTTTGAACCTTCTTTTTTGAAATATTTAGATGTTTATTAATAAATCTTAATAATTAAATTTTGATTACTAAAATGCCAAAGGCACTCAGTGAATATTCCTCTTTCTATTTTTCTCACTTGTCTGTCTTATAAGGAGAAAATATATAAGCAGTTTTCCCTTTCAACCTCCTTCAATTTTTTTTTCAGTTAGGTCATTACAAGTCTTTTATTTCTATATAACGTCCGCATGCGCTTTGGGTGTATAGAGAAAAAATGAGAGTTAAAATTTTTATACTTCCTACTTTTCAACATGTTCAATGGAACTGGTGTCATTTTGAATTTTAAAAAAAAGTATCAATTTAGTATATTGATTTGAGGGGATGAAAAAAGGAGGGATGGAGACGTTTCACCATTATTGAAAATCTGGTTTATCACGAAAATTCTAAAATCTTTTTACATGTATTATTTTTGGTGAAAGAAGGGGAGGGGGGCTTATAATGCGTACTTCGTTTAGTAGGGTATTTTTGTGGAATAATATCATTTTAGGGTTTTCATAATTTTTTCCTTTGATACATGTACACATGATGATTAAGTGTAATAAATATAATTTGTGAAAAAATCTCCAACAAGCTCCGGGGTTGAATACTGGGGGTGGGTGGGGCTGCATGTACACAAGTACCTGTGAGTTGGTACTACGGACCTGCATGAAAAAAGCCACGGCGATAATAATTTGACACTCCCGACGTTATATGTACGCATTGCGTAAAATGACGTTTTTCGTACATGTGACAAAATGGCTACACTTTTATTGATGCTTGCATTTATTTCATGTAGACCATTAATGTAAAGATTGAGTAATTAGTAAATGCAGCATTAAATGTTCTTTCAAGCTACATACATGATTGCTTTATATCTTACATTAATTTATATATTTTTGATATGTTACTGAGACATATTTAGTAACAATACAGTGACTCCTGCGTGCATAACAAAATGGCTACACTTAAGAAAACCTTCCTAATATTTACGTTGGAAAAGTAATATAAAATGTATCAATTCAATTAATCTAAGAAATATATGTACTAAAAGATTATTCACCAAAATTAATATTTGTTTGGGATTTATGTCTGGTACATATCTCCATTTCGGCTAATGTCAGTGTAAGAAACCGATTTCTTACTGTTGGACATTTTACTTACGCACTGTAGATCCAGTTTAATTCACGAAATCGATAAAATGATGTTAAAAACTCAACAATATCTTAAAGAATGCATATATTTTATTCTACCCCCTAAATTTCATTTAATTCAGAGAATTGTAAGTGCATTTTTTCATACCTTTTTGTTGTGCGAACAATAATTGATGTAACGTAGGACACGGGAATTTCGCCGTAAATGACCAATATTGAGTAACGTCTCATCATAGTTAGAATAATTTTAAATTATTTAAAAGAAAATTTTAAGAATAATTCGTTACTTTAGATAACATAAATGATTTTATTTTTAATTTAAAGTAAATATGACATCGCGAAACCGCCAATTTCTTTGCGACATTAAGAGTTAGATATTATAGTACCAACACCGTGCGCAACGTCACTGTGTTTAGGTCGACTGAAATGTCTCTTTTCTTGAGAGGCTTTAATTTAAAGACCGCACAGCAGAATCGATACTTCGACTTAGGTATTAAAGAAATATATTTTTGTTAGGTTTTGTACAACAGCTAGCATCATAAGGATAAGCTTGTCGTGTAATCATATTTCCTAATCAACATCTGAATATCAAAAACTGTCAAAGAAATTTAAAGCAAACTTAAAATTGGTTAAATATATCTAAAACTTAGAGGTAAATTAACTACCTGTGTCTTTAGAGCGGTAGGTCATCATTAGTGAAGGATTCCCGTCCTAGGGATTATCACTTTTAAGGCTTGAACCTGAAAAATGTCCAAGATTTTGCATTGAATTTATCTGTAATGACAATATTAACACTTCATTGCAAACAAAAATATTAATCGTGGGATTAATTTTGTTTCGTTTGTTTTGGAATGAGTTAGAACCCCATAAATACTATTGTATCTTCGTTTATGTATAATTCATAATGCGACTTTATTATGCTGTAATAACCTAATAAAATGTTGTCTATGATATAAAATGTATCATCAGCTTTATAATTATTCAAATTTGTCGAATACTTATATTATAACACTGATTGTAAAGCATTAAAATGATATAAATATATTTTTATTGCTCTTGAGCGTCGTTTCTTGGATGTATTCATAGAAAATGAATCGCATTCATTAGATTATCTTTTCTTAGAAATACTACTAGATTTTTTCTTATATGACATCCTTTTTTTTGTAGGATGAAAAGAATCAGATAATCACTACAAATTGCTGGTTGAATTTGGTAAGTTTTAAGTGGGGTTCAACATTTAGGTTATATCCATTACAGTTTACATGCACTGTAATTCATGTCAAAGCAATTTGAACAGAGCAAAACACCGTAATTACTCTCAGACTGATAGGTCTTTAATTCAGGAATAGATTTGGCAATGAAGAACAAATTTTAATTGAAAAAAATCTGATTAACATGATCATTAAGATAAAAGAATCAAGTAAGAAATTACTTAAGTTAACACAGTTGTGTGCGTCATTTTCTGCATTTCACAACAATTATATCTCCTTTATGCTTTCTACTTTTATAAATAGTCCTTCGCTGTTACATCAGTGCCATGAAGGAAATTGATAGTGTTTGTTCAATATATCAGAAGAAATAAAGCACTGCTTCAGTAATATATTTTACGCAAGATGTAATTCATTATGTAATTCTTATTGCCCTTTAGACACTATATGTTTACGCTAAATTGTATATGCCATTTCGTTTCGCACTAATGGTGTTTTAAGGGGGATGTACGGCCACTTTTAGTGCAGTGAGAGCAAAATGTAAACATTTCTTCAAATGGCTAAAATACATTATATTTTGATCAAATTTTAAGTCTTTTTGATAAAGATACAATAAATATGCATAACCGAATGCATGTTGTGCTTATATAATCTATACTTTTGCAGAAAAATGCTTTTGATATGCTCCTTAGAATTGCGCAGCTACAGAATTCAGCAGAGCCTTAAAAAATCCAAAAAAATATGCAAACTGTGTATTAATGTTCTCTCTACAACCATTTGTTGAGAAAATGTCTAAATTTTGCACTTTTAAATGATAATTTGAAGTTCAAAACAAGGTACCATTGTCTTCAAA
>NW_026935649.1:0-67613 GCF_032062105.1 Saccostrea cuccullata | reverse complement strand
CTTTGGCATGACATCGATAGCTGTCCAGCTGTTTTGCGTCTTGTTCAGTTGTGTATAACTTGTAAAGATGGACTTTTTCATACCCGGAAGTGTAAAATCTAGAGGAGTTCCGACGGAGTATTCGATGCATTGGTCATTGGCAATGTGTTTTGACATTTATTGAATTTGTGAGAGTTTGGGTTAATGATTAAGATGTGTTGTAAATCTTGGTTTGGTCAAGAAAATTTCGAGCAGGACACATTATTTTTATTTTCGTAAATAGGGAAAAATAGGGTCGGCGGAATCGTAAACCAAGAGAAAAAAAAACTTTGGCCTTACGCATGAAGATATATACGAAAAACGGGACATCGTCGATTCGACTCTGCAAGATAACTTCGGATATCTCGAACCCCCGGATATCTCGAAGTCGTGCCCAGGTCCCCTCAACTTCGAGATACTGGTATTTCACTGTATTTTGCTTACTATAAGGACTAGGATCATCAAATCTTGGTTGATGCATCTTACAACTTCACATCATGTTAACTCAAAAGTAGGTCACGGTGACCTACTTTTTAAATTTGCGGGGATTTGTTTTCAAATAGATTTGAAGGCATATTTTGGACACTTTAAGGCCTATGATCATCAAACTTTGTCAGTTGATGCATCTTGGGTCTTTGAACAATGTCAACTTAAACGTTGGTCACCTTGACCTACTTTTTGAACTTTATGACTTATTCTTTTAAACACATTAAATCCCATTATTTCAGACACTGGGAGGTTTAGAATCATCAAATCTTGTATTTTGATGCATCTTAGGACCTTAAAACATATTTATGAAAAAGTAGGTCACTGTGACCTACTTTTTGAATTTTGTTGACATTTGTTTTCCAATTGTTTAAAACGCGTATTTTTATGACCTTCAGACCTACGATCATCAAACTTGGTCAGTAGATGCATCTTGGGTCTTCGAAAAATGTCGACCTTAATGTAGGTCAAGATGACCTACTTTAGACATTTTATGGCTATATGTAAGTATTTTAAGTATTTATTGGCTTAGAATCATCAAACTTTGTGAGTCAATGCATATTGGTTTTTCGGAGAGTGACGACCAAAGAGTAGGTCATATATGGTGACCTACTTTAGACATTTTATGGCTTTATTTAAGTATCTCCGGTACTTATAGGCTTAGAATCATCAAACTTTGTGAGTTGATGCATCTTGGGTTTTCGGAAAGTGACGACCAAAAAGTAGGTCATGGTGACCTACTTTTGACATTTTGTGGCTATAATTAAGTATCTCTGGTACTTATTCACCTAAAATCATCAAACTTTGTCAGTTTAGGCATCTTGGGTTTTCCGAGATTGTCGACCAAAAACCTACTTTTGACATTTTATGGCTATATTTAAAGCCGCTTAACCCGGAACAGGCACATATTATCTTACACAATAAAAGTTCGCCATTACATAGATAATATATAAAAATAAATTATAAGATTGATTTAATAGTTTATTACAACAATCCTTACATGGAAAATGCAGATCAAAAACCTTATTGACAAACAGTAGTTCCTGACGGAAGTTAAGATCTGTTGTGAAGTCAATTATGAAAAAAATAAGTTTATCGGATATATCTAATAATGAAGATAATTCAAACCCGAGTATTTTTTTAGCTCACCTGAGCCGAAGGCTCAAGTGAGCTTTTCTGATCACATTTTGTCCGTCGTCCGTCCATCCGTCTGTCCTTCTGTTCTTACGAGAGGTACATTGTGGGGTAAAATTAACGTATTTTCCAGCAGTGTGGGGTTTTTTGGGTACTGTGGGGTTAACCCCATAATGAAGAGGTCTAATTACGTTCAAAATTACTCTATGAGGTCGAAAAACCTAAAATTAGATTTAACCTCACAAAGACTTTGTCCAAATTTTGGACATGTCCTTAGCCCAAAACGCTCAGACATTCAGAAATCTGCTGTTTAGAGGAGTTCGGTAATTGAATCGAGGAGTTCCGAATACCTGAGCATGCGCATATATTTAAAACTAACTGCGCATGCGCAGAATACGGAAGTAGCTGTGTTTGGATTAGCAGTGAGGAAATTCGGAAACACAAAAAGCAAATGCAGTAAGTCTTACTATTTTGTTGCACCACATTGAAAAAAAGCTTTGTAAGTTGTTTGATATGATTCATACGTACATTATGCAGTTGTAGAATTTATTTAAAGTCAAGGAAAGGACACTTGTAGTCCACATAAACACATACCGATTGAAAACGGGCTTTTGTGAAAAAAATTATAATGAATGCACTGATAGTTCTTTTTTTAATCAGAGGTCTGCAATGAAAATCGACCGATACCCGGGGGTCGGGCTAGTGGTTTTCTGCAAGAGGGTCGCCCCGTTGGCCAGTAAAAAAAGATAATATTATTTATACACGTGCAATACATGCAAAGCACACCTGGTACGTATTTTCACTCGTTTTTTGCAACAAAAATCCAAACCATTTAAATTTTCCATATAACATGCTCCAACTGTCAATAAATCTCCATAATTTAATCCGTGTTGGTGTACTACTTGGCTTATTTACTTCAAAAAACGATCGTGTTTTTTTCTTAATTCGAATTTTCTCTATATCTATGGTAATTACATGCAGATATCTCATAACATAAATACATGTGATTCTTCCGAGGGAGACAAAATCTCTGGATTTTTCACGCCTCTTCCGCCCCTTCCGATTAATTTTTAAATCATCCGTGTTTAAATTTTTTCAAATTGAATATTTTTGGCTTTAATTTTATCCTGTTTCGTAGTATAATTGCTCTCTCTCTCTCTCTCTCTCTCTCTCTCTCTCTCTCTCTCTCTCTCTCTCTCTCAATTCATTCTAGATACGTACCAATTGTTTATCTACTCTTCACACATTTGTTTACATGTTCTTGTAATCGTACCTTAATCTATAGAGAAAAAATCAGAATGGAAAAATGGAATTAATGTCACTGCAATAAATTTTCGCATCAAGTAGGCTTCGTAGGAATCAACATGGGGTTGTATAATTAGGTTGTAAAATTTAGTGGTATATCAATTTGATAAATGACAATCAATGTTTATTATTTAAAATGAGTGTAGGACATTTTAATCAGTTGTTAAAATACCCAATATGTCACATTGCTTACACAGTCGCTTGTGTAATTATGTGCCGGATAAAAAAATTCACCTATTATAGAAATTAGACAAATTACCTTTAGATACGTATATATAACTCTCTTTGTGTTAATGGAAAAAATATAATTGTCCTGTAAGATCAATTTGTACTTATTTTTCAAGATCGACCATTGAAAATTTAAAAGAATTAAATCACAATTAATAGTTTTTCTATATCTAAGCTTAAAGAAATTCAAGGTTAAAGCTTCATTTTGTAATTTACAATATTAATTCATCATTACTTTGAAAATTTACAGTGAGAGTATGTAACTTAGCTAATACAGGTCTATCAGTATTTTCACACCTGTTAGATTTTGATTCCGTGTAGAAGCTCTAATTGCAACTCTTGTCAAAACAAATGATTTGTATAGCATGATTATCTCGTGAATTTCACCATCAGGAGACGATCGATAGGGATTAGTTACGCTCTGCTGCACTTGACACCTGTGTTGTAGTAGAATGATTTTAAACTGCGTTAATACAAATCTTTGGTCAATTGAATAATTTTTTGTGTGTGTCTGAATGTTAGATAGAAATTCCGACAGCTTTATAAAAATAATATTAAAAATTTACCAGACTTTAAAAACTTCAGCAAAGTAGTTGATCGAGGATTAATTGAAAGGGGGGGGGGGGGTTACACTGCTGATCATTACCTGAACATATTAAAGTGAAGTTTTTAAATAAATTTTATTGACACTTACTGAAATAAATTTTTATACTTTATTTAATTCACCATTAAACTGTCTTTTAATTAAAGCTTTTATATTTTTTATTATTAAAAAAATAGATAGTAGTAAGGCACATGTATTTCTTCTTGAATGATTTGAATGTTACAAAAGAACACTCAGAGTTCCCGAAACTAGTCAAAAATATGTCGGACAATTGTCTTGTAAATATTCAAAATTCACCGGACAGTTGTAAAATTTACCGGACATTAATTTTTTGTATGTAAATTTAACATATTATAGGATTGGAAATTGTAACGATATAATAAATGATATGTGTAAATAAAAAGATGGCAGATTTAAAAAAAAAATTATTGAAATATTTTGTATAAGGCTTGTGTATGCAGGATTTGACGTCGCCGAAGGCGTGTGATGACCAACGCTTAATTCATCGTATAAATTTATTATGTCCTTTCTGACAAATTTTTAAAATGTTTTTAAAAATAAGATCTGCAACATGACAACTCTTGGTTGATTGTTTGGAAAATATGTTGTTTTCCAGGCTTATTTCTTTTGGATTTTTGTATTTTATGTGCCAGGAAAAATATTACGTAAAATATCAAACTCGTTTTAAAAAGCCTGGTAAAACGCCCGATATTTCTGACTAGTTAAAATTTATTATACAACCTCCACACAGTTAAAAATATGTACTAATGATATAAAGATATGCAAATTTATCATGAAAATGATGATTTTAAGTGAATTTGTTGTCGTTTTACTACATTCAAGTCAATCCGCTATTTTTAGAAAAGGGGAAAAACGCGCTTGTATTTTAAATGCTATCAAATACATTAAAAAAATCCAGAAGTTGGTATAATATTATCATGCTAATAGATTAAATTATAGAGAAAATAATAAATGGTAACAAATTGTCTGTAATCAAGCAGAAATAGCAGGCACTCTTGCAACCCTGCAAATTCGTCCTTCAAAACGAAAGTAGATTGTCACATTTTTTTTACTGTCAGAACTACAGAGTGCATATATTTATCAGGGAAAATATTTGTTGACAGTGTTTTTAAAACTGTTTTTCCTCCCAGACTTATGGAAATTATTATTTTAATATGTAGCTTTTTATAGTAGACAATCAACGTCTACATTTTATTTAAACAAGATCTGGCGATGCCCTGACGTTTTTTTTTCATTCCTGTAGTTTTTCATTTGTTTATTGTCAGGACAATTGAATTAAATGATTTTGTTAAGATTATATGTAAAGGTTATACAGTCTGTAAAAAAAAAAACAAACCATCGGACATTTTGACCAATAAAATTAAGATTTTACCGGTCCCATTCAAAGTTCACCGGGGATCCCCGGTGGACCGGTGCGTTTCTGGAACTCTGAACACTTATGAACTGTTTTGTAGGAACAGAAAAATGCACAAAACCTTAAAAATTTAATTTGGAATTCTTTAATTTCATATTTTTTTTAAATAGGCATGGATTAATATATGTATACACACATACAAAGGTTTTGTGAAATTGACATGTTTAATTAAATCAACTGTAGTGGTTATTGCTGTTTATTTATTGACTGACTGGCTACTTCTTGGGCAAACTGGAATAAGAGGCCACCTGTGTTAAGTGGCTAGTTTCTGGACTTCCCAAAGCTTAAAACAAGTTTGACTGTACTTTTTCACCTTTTACCAATATAAGAAAGTAGTTCACAGTACATGACAACTATGCTTTAAATAAATTTCGATGAATTTTAATTTAATAGTAACTCGGAATTTTTGTATGTGATATAAATAAACATTTGCTTCTTTATTCCTTTGTAGAGTTCAGATACTGAAAGTGAACATAAGTGGAACTTTGATGATCTAGGCCGCTCTATTTTTGCAGCAACACCAGCAGGCGTCGGACATTCATAAAGTTGAAAGAACAAACCTATGACTTGAACACACAATTTGTGATCTGAATATAGTTCACAAATTTAAGGAAAGCAACTATCAAAGACATTCAGATTGATGGTTAGTACATGTTATAAGTGCCCATAAAATCAAGACAACAATATTATTTTACAATAAATTAGAACATAACCTGTCAGGGGCTGACAAATGGATTTTTAAGGCACTTGCCCAAAGGCAAGTACATGGTCAAAATTCACTTGCCCTACCTGAATTTTTGCCTGCCCTACCATTAAATTATACTGTTATTAAAAATTTATATATAAAAAATACTGAGTAGAACATTGGCATAGATATTGATTTTAGTTTTGATAATTGATTAAGTCACTTGCCCACGGGCAAGTGGTTGATAAAATTTCACTTGCCCAACCCTAAAATTCACTAGCCCCGGGCGTCAGGCAATGGGATTTGTCATCCCCTGCCTGTAAAAAAAAAATTGAACATTATCATTTAGAAATATATTTTACTGTATTTTTTTTTTGACAGGTATACATGAAGTATAAATGAAAGACTTTTCAGAAGAACAAGCACAATCCGGATTCATTCTTGCCATTGTCTTCTCCAGACGGCGACATTTAGGACCTGACTTACTTTTCAGAAAAAGAAGATGAATCGATTTTTGATAGTTGATCTTAAAAAGATAACATTTTCAGGGGTCGTGGATTGAATGACATTTTCTTGATGGGCAACTTGTTTCAAGTATTTGGATGTCTATTCTCAAGTTACTGCAAACCTTAAATTAACTTCTTGATTATTAGTTAAATGTGAGACCGTTTCTTACTTGAAGTAATCATTTTTTGAATTGAGCTATGTAATCTCTGATTACTTATGTTTATGAGTAGTGTTCAGCTTTAAGACAAAAGGATCTTTTATGAACACTGCATTCGTCATGGTGAATTTATATACATTAAGAAACAGTCATAGTTTTCGTCTTTTTTAATTAGCGATCTCATTTTAAATGTGAGAAATAATTATGAAACTGAAATGTACATTTATGTTGTTTGATTTTTATTTTTTTGAAAATTGTTAATCAATTGCCTGTTGTTGTTTTTTTTTCATTTTATTTTAGGGGATGGGAGTGGGGGTGCAGCTGTAAGTTTGAGTATATTTTCCAAAAGGATGTACATCGTTATTTTTGTTTTAATATCAATTTTAAAATGCAAAATGATGAGATATTAGACTACACATTTTTTCTTAAAACTTCATTTAAATTAATATATTTTGTTTAAAATAAGTAGCAACAACATGCAAGTTTTACAGTTATTTGACAACTCACTATATACTTGTTTTTTACATTTACGAAGATTGTCTCAAATTTTGAGGGTTTTTTTCTGTGTTCTACATTTATTTATCTGTGTTCATCTTGTCGAGTAACTGAAAAGTTTGATTAAATCTTTTTTTAAAAAATCAGGATAATCTCTTTTATTTATTATTATTAATTTACAATGAAATTATGTATGCTTTTGATGCATAATGTACACTTCAAATTCATGCACCAGCAGATTCAAAGGAAAAATTCCCATTAGAAAAAACAGTTCAGATAAAGAGATTATCCAATTAAAAAATAGTTTGAAAAATATTTAAAACAAATTTTCAAGTATGTTATCAAAATAGGAAAAAGTATTATGAGTATAGTTTGGTATTTTTAATAGTAAAAAAAAAAGGATATGACGTACTGGCAATTGTATCATCTCACTCAGGGTCTTTCCGTCAGAGTTCGGAAAAACAACCTCGAATGTATTAACATCACCTGATGTTAAAGGTTATGTTTTTCTTGTTTTTCAAATTTTCGATAGAGGAAGTAAGAAGTCCCTTTTATAGTAAGTTTTATGTAATATCATAGCATTGAATAAAATTAAACTCCATATTCCACAGATAAAAGGTCTTCATGCATTTATTTCGAAGATCATGAAAAGGGGGGGGGGGGGTTGTTGCCATGGCGTCTAACTAATACATTCGAGGTCATTTGTCAGCTAGTCAGAAAGGCTCGAGAAGTTGCGATTGAACATAGTGGGGGTTTTTGTTCTTTTATTACCAGTCCCTGGTAGAGTTTTTTTGATATTAGAACATACTGGGGTTTTCAAACACTTAAATTCATATGGTTACTGGTATCTGTTACATGAGAATACAGCGGGGTTGTTTGTTTAACACTCTGAGGTTACTAAGATGTCTAATATTTTCTATCAGAACATATTGTGGTTCTTGTCTAACACTTTGTGGGGTTAATGTTATCTTTTATCTATATAAGAACATAATGGGGTTGTTACACATTATGGGGTTAGTGTTGTCTATTATCTTTATAAGAGTACTTAGTGGGGTTGTTGTCCTAACACTTTATGGGGTTAGTGTTGTCTATTATCTTTATGAGAGTACATAGTGGGGTTGCTGTCCAAACACTTTATGGGGTTAGTGTTGTCTTTTATCTTTATAACAGTACATAGTGGGATTGCTGACCAAACACTTTATGGGGTTAGTGTTGTCTATTATCTTTATGAAAGTACATAGTGGGGTTGCTGTCCAAACACTTTATGGGGTTTGTGTTGTCTATTATCTTTATGAAAGTACATAGTGGGGTTGCTGTCCAAACACTTTATGGGGTTAGTGTTGTCTATTATCTTTATAAAAATACATAGTGGGGTTGCTGTCCAAACACTTTATGGGGTTAGTGTTGTCTATTATCTTTATGAAAGTACATAGTGAGGTTGCTGTCCAAACACTTTATGGGGTTAGTGTTGTCTATTATCTTTATGAGAGTACATAGTGGGGTTGTTGTCCAAACACTTTATGGGGTTAGTGTTGACTTTTATCTTTATGAGTGTACATAGTGGGGTTGCTGTCCAAACACTTTATGGGGTTAGTGTTGTCTATTATTTTTATGATAGTACATAGTGGGGTTGCTGTCCAAACACTTTATGGGGTTAGTGTTGTCTATTATCTTTATGCGAGTACATAGTGGGGTTGTTGTCCAAACACATTATGGGGTTAGTGTTGTCTATTATCTTTATGATAGTACATAGTGGGGTTGCTGTCCAAACACTTTATGGGGTTAGTGTTGTCTATTATCTTTATGAGAGTACATAGTGGGGTTGCTGTCCAAACACTTTATGGGGTTAGTGTTGTCTATTATCTTTATGATAGTACATAGTGGGGTTGCTGTCCAAACACTTTATGGGGTTAGTGTTGTCATTATCTTTATAAGAATACATAGTGGGGTTGTTGTCCAAACACTTAATGGGGTTAGTGTTGTCTATTATCTTTATAAGAGTACACACTGGGGTTGTTTGTCTTATAATTTATGGGGTTAGTGTTGTCTGTTATTTCTATATAGCATAGTGGGGTTGTTTGTTTAACACTCTCTGGAATATTCTTGTCTATCATCTTTATGTGAAAACATGATGGGTTAATTTACTTTGATGCAACAGCTATCCTCAAATAAAACATTTTTTTGCATTGTTACTGCTAGGTAGTAGTTGAAAAAAAGTTATTGCAATATCCGTTCTAAGTTCTTCAGATAAACAGTAACAATTTTAAGTACTTATAATTAGTTGCCCGTAAAGTTGACTTGATATTAAATAATTTATTTTTAACCCCACAAATATAGATCTTTAACCCCACAAATATAGATCTTTAACCCCACAAATATAGACCTTTAACCCCACAATATACCATTTGTTTGAATTCCTAATGAAACCTCTCAAGTCACCACTGTACTATTAATAACCCCACAAAGCAAAATTATAACCCCGCACCTTCCGTAAAATGCACAATGTACCTCTCAACTGTATAGCTGTCTGTCCGTCTGTCTGTCTGTCCGTCTGTAAACTTTTCACATTTTCGACTTCTTCTCAAGAACCACTGGGCCAATTTTGACCAAACTTGGTACAAAGCATCCTTGGGTGAGGGGGAATTTCAATTGTTAAAATGAAGGGACATATCCCCTCGCAAGGGGAGATAATCAAGAAAAGACAAAAATAGGGTTGGGTCATTAAAAAATCTTCTTCTCAAGAACCACTGGGCCAGTAAAGCTGAAACTTATGTGGAAGCATCCTGGGGTAGTGTAGATTCTAAATTGTTCAAATAATGACCCCCGGGGGAAGGGCGGGGCCACAATGGGGAATCAAAGTTTTATATAGAAATATATAGGAAAAATTTTTGAAAATCTTCTTCTCAAGAACCACTGGGCCAGAAAAGCTGAAACTTATGTGGAAGCATCCTGGTATAATGTAGATTCTAAATTGTTCACATTATGACCCCCGGGGGGAAGGGCGGGGCCACAATGGGGTATCAAAGTTTTACATAGAAATATATAGGAAAAATCTTTGAAAATCTTCTTCTCAAGAACCACTGGGCCAGAAAAGCTGAAACTTATGTGGAAGCATTCTGGTGTAATGTAGATTCTAAATTGTTCAAATAACGACCCCCGGGGGGAAGGGCGGGGCCACAATGGGGAATCAAAGTTTTATATAGAAATATATAGGAAAAAACTTTGAAAATCTTCTTCTCAAGAACTTCTGGGCCAAAAAAGCTAAAACTTATGTGGAAGCATCCTGGTATAATGTAGATTCTAAATTGTTCAAATAATGACCCCTGGGGGAAGGGTGGGGCCACAATGGGGAATCAAAGTTTTATATAGAAATATATAGGAAAAATCTTTGAAAATCTTCTTCTCAAGAACCACTGGGCCAGAAAAGCTGAAACTTATGTGGAAGCATTCTGGTGTTATGTAGATTCTAAATTGTTCAAATAACGACCCCCGGGGGAAGGGCGGGGCCACAATGGGGAATCAAAGTTTTATATAGAAATATATAGGAAAAAACTTTGAAAATCTTCTTCTCAAGAACCACTGGGCCAGAAAAGCTGAAACTTATGTGGAAGCATCCTGGTATAGTGTAGATTCTAAATTGTTCACATTATGACCCCCGGGGGAAGGGCGGGGCCATTATAGGGATTCAAAGTTTTACATAGAAATTATATATATGTAGGAAAAATCTTGGAAAATCTTCTACACAAGAACCACTGGGCCAGAAAAGCTGAAACTTATGTGGAAGCATCCTGGTGTAATGTAGATTCTAAATTGTTCAAATCATGACCCCCGGGGGAAGGGCGGGGCCACAATGGGGTATCAAAGTTTTACATAGAAATATATAGGAAAAGTCTTTGAAATTAAATCTTCTTCTCAAGAACCACTGGGCCAGAAAAAGTGAAGCTTATGTGGAAGCATTCTGGGGTAGTGTAAAATCTAAATTGTAGGAATCATGACCCCCGGGGGAAGGGCGGGGCCATTATGGGGATTCAAAGTTTTACATAGAAATATATAGGAAAAATCTTTGAAAATCTTCTTCTCAAGAACCACTGGGCCAGAAAAGCTGAAACTTATGTGGAAGCATCCTGGTGTAGTGTAGATTCTAAATTGTTCAAATCATGACCCCCGGGGGAAGGGCGGGGCCACAATGGGGTATCAAAGTTTTACATAGAAATATATAGGAAAAGTCTTTGAAATTAAATCTTCTTCTCAAGAACCACTGGGCCAGAAAAAGTGAAGCTTATGTGGAAGCATTCTGGGGTAGTGTAAATTCTAAATTGTAGGAATCATGACCCCCGGGGGAAGGGCGGGGCCATTATAGGGAATCAAAGTTTTACATAGAAATATATAGGAAAAATCTTTGAAGGAGGCTGGTGGGTCAACAATTTAATCCCAAATTAACCACCAGATTTAACTTATTTTTTTAGATACGGTATATTTAGCTGTCAACTATCATTTGGCAAAGAAAAAATTCATATATGTTAGTTTTAAAATTTTATCATTTTGTATCTCTTTATATGGAGCTCTCCTTTAAAAGGAGATTGAAATAGTCTAAAAATGGCTGCCACCCCCTAGCCTCATTGAAAATCTTCTCAGGAACCACTGGGCCAAAAAAGCTGAAACATATGTGCCCATGGAAGGATCATGGGGTAGATTACAAAATGTCTAAATTATGATCAGTGGGGTAGGGTGGGGATGCATTATGTGTAACAAGGGGGAAATCTGGTAAGGAACAGAATGGTCAAAGCTTGTCAGGTGAGCGATGTGGCCCTTGGGCCTCTTGTTTTTCTCTATTAGTAGAAGCCTTAGTCATAATACATCTTTTTCAAAATTAAGAAATTAATTGAATATAATCCATAGTAATTTTTATATTCATATGCATATTTAAAGAATAAAGGAAAATCAGACATTTTAAATGATTTTTTAAAGGAGCTAAAATATTGTCCGTGTACAGGTAATATATGTGGACTTAGCTTTGTTGTGAAAAAAAAAAATGATCGGGTTCGTTCTTCATGAGATAAACATGTAAGCGATAAATTTAATTTTTCGAAGGTGATTTCAGGCGATATCAACAATGATCAACATAGGATTATTTTTTGTGTGACCTAACAAAAATTATTTTTTTAACTTTTGAATTTTGATATCTTTGAAAAGAAAAAGACTTTGGGGATATAATTTGACGAAAGTTTAAACAATTTATGGACAATTATTTTTCAAGAAGAAAAACGAATATATATTTTTAGCGATTAGAATCGGACCAAGCGACTTTAAATATCTCAGGCACTTATTGGCTAAGAATCATCAAACTTTGTCAGTTGAGGCATCTTGGGTTTTAGGAGAATGTTGACCAAAAAATAGGTCACGGTGACCTACTTTTGAATATCTCAGGTACGTATTAGCTTAGAATCATCAAACTTTGTCAGTTTAGGCACCTTGGGTTTTTCGAAAACGTCGACCAAAAAGTAGGTCACTGTGCTCTACTTTTGACATTTTATGGCTATATTTAATTATATCTGGTACTTATTGGCTTGGAATCATCAAACTTTGTCAGTTGTGCAGTTATGATAAGGCTGTCCGAAGGTTTAAAATGCCTAAAAAATATATATTTTATTTTGAGCTAGAATTAAATTTTAATATATATTCCTTGTTTTTAATTACAGTCAACCTGAGATAATAGTTGAAACATGTTTTACTTTCAAGCATTTTTGTGATGTCACATGACTATGTTGATCACGTGACATAGATTTATGATATTCCTAATTCTTTCACAAAAACCGCTTCGGCACAAGTGAAAAATATTATGCAATATTATGTGAGAAAATATTATGCAAAGTTTGTTACATAGATCAATTCATCGTGATCTCTGGGACATAGAAAGTGCAGGGGGCAGGTTAAATTTTTACTCGTTAAGAAAATATTTTATGAGAAATTCAACTTACCTACATAAGAAGGGGCATTTTCCACTCTTTATCGCAATTTATACAAAAATGGAAAAACTACACACAATCCCCCAGCAAAATTCAGTCAGAGTACAAAAATCTCTTGTAGATTCAAACAGAATATCTTCAATTTGTCCTTGTTTATCACTTGTGCCAGTCCAATATAAACACGATTCATAAATTCTAACTCTGTCTACGGATGTATAAGGGGAGCATTTCACACATAATTTTTCGCTATTAATTAATTATGTGCATATCAGACAAGCAAAAGGAATAGGCATATTTAGATTTCATATATTCAACATCATATCCGCACACTCGAGCTTAAAAATCAATCCTCACACTTGAATTAAACAATAAGTCCCAAAAATAAATCTACATGCTATATAAAAATTATGACACTTTCCCCGTTATTGTAGCTCAAGTATGCAGTGACTTGACGTCATATTCTATTATGACGTCATATCTAGGTAGTTCAGAGAAGTTACTACAGTTTGAACAGTTCGATACTTTACGGGCAGCCTTATCATAGCTGCGTGAGGCATCTTAGGGTTTCATTGAATGCCACAGTGACCTACTTTTGAATATCTCAGGTACTTATTGGCTTAGAATCATCAAATTTTGTCAGTTTAGGCATCTTGGGTTTTGGATAATGTAGACCAAAAAGTAGGTCACTGACCTACTTTTGACATTTGATGGCTATATTTAATTATCTCTGGTACTAATTGGCTTAGAATCGTCAAACTTTGTCAGATGATGCATCTTGGTTTTTCAGAGAATGTTGACCAAAAAGTAGGTCATGGTGACCTACTTTTGAATATCTCAGGTACTTATTTAATTAGAATCATCAGTCTTTGTCAATTACTGTATCTTGAGTTCTCAGAAAATTTCAATCAAAAGGTAGGTCACTGTGACCTACTTATGGTATTTTATAATTATATTATAATATCTTCAGTCTTAACTGGCTAAATATTATCAAACTTTGTAAGTTAATGCATTTCGGGTCTTATGATACTAATAGAGTTGGAGGCTTCTAATAGAAGTGATAGATTGTACAATTTATCAGAAGAGCGATTCAAGGCCCTTGGGCCTCTTGTTATGTCATTTGTTTGTTTGTTGTTAAACTTCCTCCAAGAAATTTTTCATTCAAATGGAGATACCACCACTTGAAAAATAATGAGGAGAAGTCAGATTATTACCCTAACCAAAATTTGAGATGTTTTGGGAGAAAATTGAAAAAGAGGCCACAATAGAAATTTGCTTTAATTGTAAGAAATATTCTTTTCAGGCATATGACTGCGGCAAGTCACAGTCAAACCAGCAGTAAACCTAAGGTCCCGCCCCCACCCAAGGCAGACACCCCCTACAAGATCCCGTATTTTGACTTTGATCAATCAGAAATTGTAGAGGGACCACCGGATGTAGATGAGGTAAGCTTTATTTTGTAATTATAACATTCGATCAGTGTTATATCTCAATCATATTTGGCCTTTAATGCTCATGCAGATGTAAAGATTAAACAAATCATTATCTATGGAAAATGGTTGTATCATTTTTAATGGGTTGATTATTTAATTTAGTCCTTGCAATGTTTAAAATAAATTCCGTGTTAGTGAATGAGAGAATGAAATACTAGAATATAATTTATGGAATTGTGAATAGTTGTTAAAATGTTTTGGAATGTTTGCTAAGTCAAGTGATATCAAAACAAAAGTAAAGGGGGAGGGTCCTTAAATCTAGAAGTAAAGTGTCAATTTCCTTTCAATCGCTTAATTATTTCATGATGACACCCATTTCTCTAACAGTTGTCGGAGGAAATCAGGCAGAAGGACGTGGTAGAGGAAATAATAGCCTCAGTCTGTAGCATACAGCGGTGCTAAATGTCCCGGGGACGAAAAACCCCAGAAAGAGGAGAGAAAGAAACACAGACAAGGAAAGTCCTACTCTCCAGACAAGTTAACAGACTCTGCTTCCACTAGAAAAACTGTCCAGTTTCAAGATATTCATGAGACTTCAGGTTAGAATGGAAATATTTTTCTGAGTTTCAGTTTCAGAAAACATTTTATTAATGTCTTGAAAATGTATCCTTTAAATATTACAAGGAAACTAGGATTTTAAGCAATTTATGAACAATTTAAGGGTAACTTGCAAAATGCAGGCAATTCGTGTTATCTCAGACCAAACTTAATGGGGTCAAGACAAAAACTTCAATATATGCCAGGACTCAAGCTATCAAGGTTGAAATACCTATCGAAAAATTTGTTGGGTATTTAACTCCTTTAACCTATCCATAGTACTGAGATATCCATGTTCAAGACTTAATTGTGATTTTATCCAGTAAAGTTTGACTTTGTAGAGTCAGAGTCTGAGGAGAGTGATTCTGAGGACTCGGGTGAGGAGCAGGACCACAGGAGGGACAGCTCTGAGACTGAGGAGTCTGAGGATGAGGACAGAACTCCTGGTGAGGAGTACGCCTACCCAGAGCAGGAGAAAAGGTAAACAGCGGCCTGTAATAGTTATACTCAATGTAAATTTACTTCCCCAAGGAAAGTTGTGCATGCCTTTTATATAAATACTGCAGTTACTGTGAAATCACTTTTTGAGTTGGGGGGGGGAGTAAAATTGGGCCTACAAATTCATAACCTTGATAAAATACTAAAAGTTTAATATTTATCTCAAAGACACCAAGAAAACCAATTTTTTCCTTTTCTATACATGATGAGCCAATATTATTCCTTTCATTTTAGATCAAGTTGTGTCCAAGTTAAGAGAGCCAAAATTTATTCCCCACCTTCCCATGACCTTAGATTGAAATTTGACCAGGAAGAAGAAAAAGACCGAATGGAATACCAGCGACCTTGGCCTGACCTTGAAAATCTGTTTGTGTGGCTCCCCCATACTGGGACCCTGTTTTATGTCAATATATGATTTCCTCCAACAGAACTTTGATCAGTACTGTGAAGTGGTGGACTGCTACAGATACGCAAGTCGTAAAATGGGGACATAAAAAACATTGGGGACTTGATTTAAGTCCCCAAACTTTTTTATCGTTGAAAACGAAAAATTGACATGTCTAAACCCTAAAAATATCAAAAAAATAATGTGTCCCAGTTACGGGGTTTTATCGGACACATGATTACACAGATATCGTGTTGATTGAAATCGCCATCTTCACTTACACATCTCTGACGTTACACACTTCTAGATTACGCATGCGCGTGTGTAAAAAAAGCGGAAGTCCAATTGTTTGAAGCGGGATACAATAAACATGTGGAAAAGAAGACACAGAGGAAAGCCTGGGCACAGAATCCTAGATTCTTTTGATAAGGATGATTTTTATGCTGGAAAACGGTATGTTATCTACTTCTTGGATAAAATATATGGTTCGAGGAAACTTGCATCAAAGTATTGAAGGGGGGGGGGGGGGGGCAGTGACGATTGCTGCATAGGCCTATCGGGTACCCAGTTGAAATGAAAAGACAGTTATTTATGCGATTTTCTTTCTTGAAATAGTACACAATTTATGCTATTCATTTCACAATGATTTAAAATTCATCAAATGAAAGGTATATTAATCGAATGTGTTTTGTATTTCATGTCAACATGAAATGACCTTTACTAAGTTTTAACTGAACTAAATCCAGTCCACTTTAATTAGAGAAAATGGAAATGTAGTTTGTATGTGTGAGTTTTTTTGAGCCAATTGTGGGATCGGGTTGTACCACCCCCCCCCCCCCCCCCCCCCCCCCCTTCTTGAGATCTGCAACTTATTGTTTTTAAAGCAAAACCTAAGATTGGGTTGTACCAAACACCTCAACAACCCACCCCCTTTTTCTTGAGCTCAGCAACCTATTTCTGGTGTTGTTTTCTTTTCATTTTTTAAAGCAAAAAGTGAGATCGGATTGTACCCCCCCCCCCCCCCCTTTTACTTGAGAGAGAACATATACAGTGTAGTTATCAATTCAACATATATATTTTACTTGTCCTATAATATATAGACATTACTTAATACAATAATAGCCTATCTCAATTTTACTCATAATGCACTTATTATCTACTGCTAAAGAGCAAATAATTGAATATTAAGTGTATATTGTTTTCATGTTGTTTATATTAAAGAAACTTGGGCTGAAGCATCTTTTAATTTAAAAAGCTACCACATTAAATTACTTATATGACAGTACAATTCATTAAGTGACAATTATATTTTCCACATTTTTCTTAATTATTATCATTTTACAGCATTCTTTTAAATAAAATCACATTTGATCTCTCTAAGGGCCTGTACAGGTTATGGGCATTGGAATAAAAATGCTCAGAAAGGAAATATGGATAAAAATGTACGTCTTGAAAAAATTTTATTAGTGAATTTTTTTTTCATATAATTATTATCCTTAAACATGTTAAAAGATATAGAATTAAACTAGAATATAAAAATCATGCAAACTTGTGTTTATTAGATTTTTTTAATCAGGTCATTATATCCTAAAGCAGGACATTATACCCCTGGCCCTGTCGTTTTTATTATGTCCAATAAAAATTTTATATATTTTATTTTGCATTTTGGCACGATTCTCATAGAAGATAACAATATTTATTATTTCCAATAAAAATGATATTGTGTATGCACCAAAATTGACAAAAAACTATTTATTATAATCAGTCAGGACATTGTACTATAAGGGCATTATACACTTCCGGTGTAAACAGCTTACTCAGGAACTGAGGAAGCAGGTAAGGCATGGTTTGGACTGAAAAAAAACCCACGTCCTTGTTTGATTCCTTGAAACGATTGTGGAATTATGTTCTGGAGACTTGAAGTCTGTACAAAGACACACTACTTCAAAGTAGTTTCATGTCGACCGCTTTATACCTGTTAGACAGAATCATGGATAAGCCTTTCCGAATTCCCTCTGTTTAATTCTCCTTTCACTGTTAGTGTGTTTGTTTATATACAAACAGCTTTGAAATTGAATTTTTACGAGATCATTATAATTTTATATCATATGATATGATCTTTTTTAAAGCAGGGTGCAATGTATTCAATTTTTGTATCCTTTCTATCAGAAAAGTCATAGGCTATAATAAGAATCATTTGACTTGTTTAATGTATTGTGGTAGTTTATTTATGTATTCTTAAATTATTTCATTTCAATCCAGATGTAAATTATCTTGCTTATATTTGGAAACACCCATTTTTATGCGACCATCAGATCGGGGAGGAAGACGACTGGCTTAATTCTCTATAGCTACACTCTTCACATACTAGAATCATCTTTTTCAACTTGTCCATCTGTTTATATTCAATATTGCTTTTATAGTTTATATTTTGGTTAGACTAATCACTATATTTTGGTAGGGGGTAAATTATGTACATTGTACGTACATTATAGCAGTTTTCTGTAAGACTTGTAATAAATTTGTAAAGTTGGAATACCAATATTGACCTCATATAGAACAACACCTACATGTAGTATCGCGAGTACCTCACAGATATAAATTCTTACTACCGCTCTTTTGCAAGGGAGTAGAGAAGGCTCTAAATCTCACAATTTAGATTTCTGGGGTATAACAATGCTTACACTAGTGACAATCAATAAATATAATTATGATTCAAACAATCATGCCGAAAGTACAGTGAATTGCCAAGGATTGAACTCTAAATAGTACAAATGTAGCTAGATTATCAAATAAGGAAAGTTAAAGTATTTATGAAGTAATGATGTTCAATGAGAATTTAATGAGAAAAGTCCGCTCTAAAGAGAAAAGTAATTGTTAAAAATGTAACATATGAGGATAAGCTCCTCTCTCAGATTTATTAGGCTGGTTCAGCATATGTTTAGCAAGATATTTCACTAGGATTTCTTTCTTACTGTCTGCAGGATTATTTTTGCACCATTTAATTTTTGCCCTTTCACACTTGCAAACAATTTTGCCCATTCATAGTTTTATTACAGAAATTATATGTATTGTTTCATTTTGCCCTGTTTTAAATTTGCCCAAAAGGGGCGAAAATAAAATGGGAGCGAAAATTTTCCTGTATACAGTATTTGTCCTTGTAAATTTCATATTTTGATCTGATGATTCCCACCTGTCAACGAGACGTGATACAGCTCTTCAGATCAAGTTACTGTTATAATGACATGTTTATTATATACCCCGTTACAACTAGTAAATAAATGTATATTTAAGAAATATGCAAGAGAAGAATTATGTCAATTATGTAACATTAATCCATTACATGGAAGTTTTTGATATGCAAGAACAATAACGTTATGTTTCTGCATACTAAGTCTTCAGTTGCCGAGAGTAGTGGAATGGATTCAGAAAACCACAGTGTGGTGATCTGCAAAGTTTGAATGTCACCTGATTGCGTAAAATCAACATTAAAATTAGGCTTGAGTATCACAAGCTTCCTAACGATACGATACATAACATGATATGGTCATGTGATACAACACGTATTGTGATACACTAGGTGTCATTAACAGTTAAATTAACTGATATGCTTATATTCTTGCTCACTAACCCCCAGTTATAGAAAATATAAAAAATATCTTACCTAACCAAAGTTATTTATAGGCCAACTTATAGTCTTAACATTGTATTTTTTTATACTACCTTGTTTTCAGTCATTTTTGTAGCTTTAAAAGTTCTCAGTTTGCATTAAAAGTTCTCAGTTTGCATGTAAAATTTTTTAATAAGACAATGAAAATTAACTTGTACTGTATCACGATACATACATGACGATACGATATACATATCGTGAGGCCTTGCGATCAATACAATCGATGTATCGCTGTATTGTTACACCTCTAATTAAAACTGAGTGTTACACTGTTGGGTATATCTATAATGCAACCTACATTAAGTACATACAACAACACATGATATCAGAGTCTAGACACACCTAATGTCACATGACATTTGACAAGCCCATCTTATTAAAAAAATAATAAATCAGTATCTGAGCTCATCCTAATGGTTGCATCGTCAACATATTACGAATTAATAGGATGATTTTCTCCTATAGTTTGGACTTTCAGTAGCATATGGCATTCTCGGCGCTGCGTAATGGTGAATACTAGTAGATTCTTATTGGTTAAGAAATTATAACATCAAGAACTTAAAATTATTGTTGACAACGATGAGGCGACTTATGCCTCACCTCTGTGCCGTGTGAGAACATTTGATTGGCAATTTACTACGCCAGTTGACATTTGGCCGCATTTCTATCATATGTATATTTCAACAGTGAAGGGAAGCAGTGTAAATTTCAGAAGCAAATTAGGTAACATCGAGAATGCCACACCTTACTGAAAGTCCAAACTAATCGTATAATGGTCCTATTTCTCAGGTATTTTGATTGTATGATATCCAACATTTTAGAAATCACAAAATTCTATACTAATATTAACATTACATTTGGCGTGCATTCTTTTTAGCACTTTGGGGGGAAAGAAACTTCCGCTAAGTCAAGTACAGTATGCTGAATGTCTTGCACATATGTTCATAATTAAGAACTTTATGAAATGCACTAAATCAAATCTATACGCTAACTTGCTCAAAAGTCAAATATTATATTTTTATTACACACTTAGTGATAAATACAGGTTTTTTGCATATTGCAATATGGCTGCATGATGTCACAATAGCTGTATCAGCCCTGCAGGGCTGATATGGATTTGCGGGGCTGATAACCTATATCAGCCCTGCATATCCATATCAGACCTGCAGGGCTGATACGGCTATTGTGACATTAATATCACACCCTTAATAAATTTAATTAAACCACAAAAACAGTACTTGTGATCATACACAATTTTTGGTGGGTTCATATTCTTGTAATTTTAACTTTTTGAAAATAAAGATTCTTTAATCTTAATTTACAAATACATGTAATAGATTATTTTCAAATTACAGATTGAGTGCATTGAAATAGAAGTAGAAACTAACCCAAATCGTATGAGACAATAAACCATGTACATATAGTATGTTAGTTTACTGAGGCCGAAGGCGATTCAAAAGTCAGCCAATTTATTCATTGTTATTAAATGTTATTGAATTTCCAAATGTTTGACACGTTTGTTCTTGTCTCCAACAAATGTATACACTCGTGATTTAAAGCATAGGGTAATAACACATTATGATAAGTGTTGGCAAATCGGACGATTTTTATTAAGCGGTTACTCGTTTCATCTTCCGATCGAGTACCCGGTTACTCGGATGATTTTTGGTAAAAGCATCAATATCTATTATTTATCTTTTTCTATACTTATCGGTATAGTAATCTGCAAATATACTGTATATGGACATAATATTTACAACACATATGATATCATCAAAGATTTACTGTTTTAAAATAAAGAAAATAAGGAAGTCGACACACGGAGAAGACAAATAAATATGTCATTGTCAATCACCATTTTACACTTTCCTTTTCAGCCCCCGAAATATGTCGCAATCAAAATTGATCATATCTTCGTGAGTTTAGCCCCCCCCCAGAATAATTATTTACATACTCCATAATTAATAGTCAGTATGTGGAGTTTCCAGTAAATCGCTGGTTTCCGAATATTTTAAGATTAGGTGATTTAACAGATTTTGAATCAGCTGTTCTTCTGGTAAACTCCAAGCTTATTATGTCTGCGACGGCATCTTGTTAAATTATCAAATGAGGTAATTATAACTCAGGTCTTCAAAAGATATATACCCCAGGCGATCAAAGCTATCAATTATATAAACTGTGAAAACTAATCAAAACAGTTTGATCCACTACAACCATGCACTAGATCAAGTCTAATGGTATCTAAAATTAGGGAAATGTGTAATTTAGTATACCGGTACATTTATAAATTATTAAACATTTATTTCTATGCCTTTACTATGGAGAATTCATTTTATCCAAGCAACCGAATAGCAGTTTTACTAACCGATACTCACATCGTTCGACAGTTAACCAGTTAACTGGGTACTCGTTGCCAACACTTAGATTTATGAATGTAATTTATCAGCTACTATCATATTTTAAAAGTGGAAAAAATATTATTAAACAATAGATACTCAACTATTTACTAAGAAAGTAGTTTAGTGCATTGGTATCTAGCATGGTAACATTTGCAATGACACATGTTTTAAAACGCCCAATTTGATTGGTCAAAAAATGTTAGCAAATCTATGGTTGGTCAACATGGTCAAGAGGGAAAACCCAAAAACCTCCTAGAACTTTAATTTGAAGTGAACTCACTCTGAGGTACACCCCAAAAATGCCCAAGGAAAAGGTGTCTAGTCCAACCAGAGAGCACCCTAATCCCTGATCATTTAATTTCTATGCTTCTTGTATAGGAATGGGAACTCAATAGTATTACAAACTTTTACTTTGAGAATAAAATTGATAAATTTCTGTATAAAAATGCTTTTACAACATGTATTTAAGATTTGTTCCTACTTTTAAAAAAATTCCAATACATTCTGAATTTAATTTATAATTTTTTTTGTTAGAATGTTCAAGGCAACCAGAAGCTTGAGTCCATCCTGAACATAGAGACAACACAGATATTAGCCAAGCTAGATATTGCTAGAGGATTAGTCAATGCAATTCAGCAAGGACTAGTGATGGATATGTTCCAGGTTCCACAGCTAGGAGAATGTCAGGAAGAAAAGCCTCATCATTAAAAGTGTTACAGGTGAATTATTTAGGAATTTAAAAAAATAAATAGGATAGATAAAGATTCACCAGGGAATGAATTTTTTGTTGGTTCATGATCACATCTATTGAGAAGCCAAAGGCAAAAGTATTGCATGCAGTAAATATTGTTTGGATGTAATCACACTTATATCATTGTATATAAATAACCTTTATCCGTATTGATAAATATTTTGAATTTATTTCAGATAATATAAATCTAAATTCATTACTTTGTCAAATTATATTTTCGTTTCCAATGTCTTTGTTCAAGAGACAATTACAAATAGTCAAATGAATGCACTTTATTTCTCCATCAATATACTGGTTCATTGATAGGCGCTGCTAAAAAAAAATCACGTGCAGGGCGGAACAAATATAGAGACAAGAAGCAGGGCTTGTAGCATGTTTATTGGCGGAATCAATTCTTTGTAAATATAAAAAGAATAACTGTCATTTTCAATTTCATGACAATGATCAATCTATCTGCTTGCATGATAACTTTATGCATAAATGCCTTCTGCATTTATGCAAATTATCACGCCAACCAATTGATTGATCACATCATGAAATCGAAAAATAAGACAGTTATTCCTTAAATAACATTTTTATTCATTTATTTGATACATGTTGTATGAATTTTGCCAGCATCTTCAGATGGTGAAATGTCAAGCAAAAAGTGCATTCCAAGCCCTCAAGAAGTTGTGTCAAGCCCTAGTCGTGAAGGCATTCCAGATCTAAAGAGTAGAAATGGACCTATATGTATGGTTTTATTGATGAAAATATGCCATGCCCCAGTGACAAAGGTGAACCAGTTTCTAAAAATGGAGATGAAGCTTGACCCTGGAAAGAAAGCATGTCTGTCTCTAATGATAGAGATGTGACTTTATCCAGGGACTGAGATCTGCCAGTTCTAAATGAAGGAGATTTGCCAGGTGCTGATATTACTGATATCCTACATGTGGGTCCCATCTGCTCAAGGTTCCAATAGTGAAAAATCTTGGTTAGGAATGAAGTGTCATCAGGTATTGCTTCTATCAAGAATCTTCTTTCTTTAGAATTAATAAGATTAAAGCTTAAATTATTAGGGCCCGCAAGGATTTGCGGGTGCCCTGTAGTAATCACTCTGTCTGTCCGTCTGTCTTCTTCTGTCCACAAATTTTCTGTTTTTTCCTAATAACTTTTTTTATGGTAGCCCAATTAAGTTCACATAGGAAAATTTTTTAAAAATCTTCTTCTCAAGAACCACTGGGCTGGGAAAGATGAAACTCATGTGAAATTATCCTCAGGTAGTGTCGATTCAAGTTTGTTCAAATCATGACCCCCGGGATAGGGTGGGGCCAAAAATGGCCGATCAAAGTTATATATAGGAATATATAGGTAAAATATTTAAAAATTTCTTTTCAAGAACCACGGGGCCAGGAAAGATGAAACTCGTATGAAATCATCCTCAGGTAGTGTCGATTCAAGTTTGTTTAAATTATGACCCCGGGGGTAGGGTAGGGCCAAAATGGCTGATCAAAGTTTTACATAGGACTAGATAGGGAAATCTTTCAAAGTCGTCTTCTCAAGTACTTCAAAGCCATGATTAGTGATATTTATGTTGAAACATCCTTAGGTAGTGTAGAATTAAATTTGTTCAAACCATTATAACGCCTAAGGATAGGGTTGGGCCACAATGGTGAATCAAAGTTTTACATAGAAAAATAAAGAAATAAATCCCAAGAATAGAAAAGCTATGTTTAGTCATATTGACATGTAAGCATCCTCATGTATTAAGGATTTAAATTTATTCAAATCATGGCCCTTTGGGGCAAGAAGGGAAACAATGGGGAATCAAATTCAAATTATTATGAAGTTATATATAGGAAGAAAATGTTTTTAAAAAATCTTTTTATCAAGAACAGTAAAGTCATATGCTGTGTTTATATGAAGGCATTGTCAAGTAGTATTAATTCAAGCCCCCCTCCCCACTTTTCAGTAAACTTTTCCTGATCTGATTTGTGCTTTTTCCTAGCCGATTTGCTCAGGTGAGCGATGTTGCCCCTGGGCCTCTTGTTTGAATTACTGGGATCAAAGCTGTTGATTATTGCTCAAAAGTTTATCATATACTTACACATTTTATTCTGGTTGAAATGTTTGTAATTTTACAATTAAGTTGCAATTTTTTCAGAGGCACTAAAGGAAACTGATGGCATTGTTTTTGAGAATAAGAGTGAGGAGGAGATAGATGACAGTCAAGACAATCAGGATGTCCATATTGTCACTCCAGGTACTGTATACACACTGCATTACCCATTTTAAGCAATAAGTTTCTTAACTTGAAATTATATGCAGAAACCCAGCATGGCCAGCCAGTCTACATGCATGGAAAATTTTCTAAAGACTTGATATTGAGTATTACCAGTAGAGCTTCAGTCTAAAATGCAAACAGGTGGTTCTATTCAAGGATAGCCAGAGTATAGTTCAGACAGAAGTTATTTGCATTGATTGAACTACTGTAGATCACTAAATTTTTGCGACACCTTATTTTCGCGAGAAAGTCATTGACTCTTGATTAGCGAGACAAAATTTTCGCGAATTGTGGTTATTGCTCTATATAATCTTAAGGAATACTATTATACGCGAGAATTAAATTTTCGCGAGCACACTGTCTCGCGTAAGTACACGAAAATAAAGTTCTCGCGAATAAAAAGTGATTTACAGTATACCAATTTCAGTCATAACATTTCACAAATATGTCTTCTGAATGTAGATGGAGGAGCTAGCTGAGATTAAATTCCTAATCAACAAAATATTTTACTGGATGTGAATTTATATAGCAAAGCTTTCAAGTACACAGACCATACAAATAAAGAAAGTACCTATGTATCACAAATATACTTATTGGCTAGTAAACAATCATTCTCCTGCCAGATTATATTTCAGATGAAAAAAATTGCTTTAACTCTTATAGCTATTTTTATTATTATTATTTTTTTTTGTACAGACCATACCACCAACCAAGGAAAATTATATTTTGAAAATATCATTTTAGGGAAGAAGAAGTCATTTCTGATCCTAGATCTACTTTGGAAGATTCTACATGCAAGTGACAAGAGATACAAAAAAATCCCAAGGACATCACGAGAAATGAATTTAATCAACAGACATTGCGGAAAAAATTTTATAAAAAATTGTAATAGGACCTTAGAGAAGTGTAAAACACCAAGGATATAATCTTGTTAAAAAACAGAGAAAATCAATATTAACATTCTACTTTCAATTGATATGCTTTGAGAAATATGATAAACACTGTGTTTTAAAGCCACAGTAATGGAGGACATTGAATTCTTTGCAGCAGTTTTATCATTAGGCCATTTCAATTTTTTTCTGTTTTTAGTGTCTGTGGATGGATTGGTTTTGAGGTCATGCAATCAAGAACAAACACAAAATGAAATTGACAAATACAAATCTTTGACAAGCAATTTACTCTTCTGGGATCAGCATCTCTCTTTTTTGAAAGTGATGTGCTCAAGTTTTTTTTTTTTTTTTTTTTTTTTTTTTGTTTCATTAAACTAGTAGTAGTAGTAGTTTAATTTAGCTATAATATGAGGAAAATTCTCAAAGAACTTTGCGTAAAATGTTGTTTTTTCCCCTTTTGTTTTGTAATTTTTTTTTGGAAGGAAAGAAATGTTTTGAAATTTAGGTTGGATGCTAAACAAAGAAAAAAACTTGGAATGGCCTCATATAACCTACATGGACTAAACTGGCATAAATGAAGAGTGCTTAAGAAGCTGTATGATGTATGTAGGAAATGATTTTGAAGTATTAAATATTTTATGCAAAAGGAAATTTTCTCAATTTAGTTAATTTTTGCAAAAAAAATATTGCTGTACTTTTCTTATGTGAATTGAATATAAAGAGTTGGGTTTGATGCATAAATAGTCCTGTTCTTATACTAGTTCTTTGAGAATCACCCCCTGTCCCATTTCTAACATCAAAATAAAGTATGGAGTATTTCTCATTTCCTTTAACAAAGATTTTTTATAGAGTCCTGAGATTGGAAGTTAAACAAGATTTCAAATTTCTTGAAATATTAAAAATGCAAAGGAAGGAATTTTCAGGATATGGGAGAATTCAAATGGGACATTGAGACTTGGTCAGTTAATTGGTATATATATGGAGGGCCATTTTATGGATAAAGTGAACCTAGCTCTTTTCACCATTTCAATAGATTACACAGTCACCAAGTATCAAAATGATAAACTGATGCATTGGTTACCAAAACTGAGTACTTTTGATTTCTCACAATTCACAGGGCCAAAAAAAGCTTTCAGTGAATCTTGCTCTTTATTACATTTATGTCTGTAAACTTTTACCATGTGCAAACATCCTTTGTTTCTAGAAATGCCATTATCTTCTGTAAGTCCCCAAACTTTTAACATGTGTATAAGGTCCTCAGTCTCTATAAATACCTGTATATCATGTGTAAGTCCCCTAACTTTTAACATGTGTATAAGGTCCTCAGTCTCTATAAATACCTGTATATCATGTGTAAGTCCCCTAACTTTTAACATGTTTATAAGGTCCTCAGTCTCTATAAATACCTATATCATGTGTAAGTCCCCAAACTTTTAACATGTGTATAAGGTCCTCAGTTTCTATAAATACCTGTATCATGTGTAAGTCCCCAAACTTTTAACATGTATATAAGGTCCTCAGTCTCTATAAATACCTGTATCATGTGTAAGTCCCCTAACTTTTAACATGTTTATAAGGTCCTCAGTTTCTATAAATGCCTGCATCATGTGTAAGTCCCCAAACTTTTAACATGTGTATAAGGTCCTCAGTTTCTATAAATACCTGTATCATGTGTAAGTCCCCAAACTTTTAACATGTGTATAAGGTCCTCAGTCTCTATAAATACCTGTATCATGTGTAAGTCCCCTAACTTTTAACATGTTTATAAGGCCCTCAGTTTCTATAAATGCCTGCATCATGTGTAAGTCCCCAAACTTTTAACATGTGTATAAGGTCCTCAGTTTCTATAAATACCTGCATCATGTGTAAGTCCCCAAACTTTTAACATGTGTATAAGGTCCTCAGTCTCTATAAATGCCTGCATCATGTGTAAGTCCCCAAACTTTTAACATGTATATAAGGTCCTCAGTCTCTATAAATACCTATGTCATGTGTAAGTCCCCTAACTTTTAACATGTGTATAAGGTCCTCAGTCTCTATAAATACCTGTATCATGTGTAAGTCCCCAAACTTTTAACATGTATATAAGGTCCTCAGTCTCTATAAATACCTATGTCATGTGTAAGTCCCCAAACTTTTAACATGTGTATAAGGTCCTCAGTTTCTATAAATACCTGTATCATGTGTAAGTCCCCAAACTTTTAACATGTATATAAGGTCCTCAGTCTCTCTAAATACCTATGTCATGTGTAAGTCCCCTAACTTTTAACATGTGTATAAGGTCCTCAGTTTCTATAAATACCTGTATCATGTGTAAGTCCCCTAACTTTTAACATGTGTATAAGGTCCTCAGTCTCTATAAATACCTATATCATGTGTAAGTCCCCTAACTTTTAACATGTGTATAAGGTCCTCAGTCTCTATAAATACCTGTATCATGTGTAAGTCCCCTAACTTTTAACATGTGTATAAGGTCCTCAGTCTCTATAAATGTTCTTATCTTATTCAAGTCCCCAAACATTAGGTATGTGTATAAGGTCTCAGTTTCTATAAATATATGTATAAAGTCTTCAGTTTCTTTTATTAGCCTTATCATGTATAAGTCCCTTAAACTTTTATCGTGTGTACGAGATCCTCAATTTCTTTTTATATCTTAATCTTAAGTAAGTCCCTAATTTCTATATATATATATATCTTGATCTTGTCCCTAAAGTTTTGCCATGTGTGTAAGATCCTCAGTTTCTTAATTTTCAAACTGTGCAAGTCCAAAAATTTTAACCGTATGTACAAGGTCTTCAAAAAACCCTTTTCTTGTTTGTTGGTACATGTTGTTTAATGTCCCTGCAAATTTTGTCCTATATTTGGCACGTACGGACATGGAGAAGTGAGGGATCTTTTCCGTGCAAACATCTGCTGCATCAAGGGAACTGGTTTCATCCGAAGGATCGGTATCCACGTGCCACAGTTGTATTCGAACCTGTGACGTAAGGATCAATTAACCCCAATTAATTGCAAATCTAGAGCAGACGCTCTAACCACTGCGCCATGCAGGCGAGACACCTTTGTCTTGTGTAAGTCCTAGCTTAAATCATACCATAATGAATATAATCTTTTAAAATAATAAAAACATAATGTAATGCGATATTACATGTAGTTAATAAAAGTGTCCTTTTATAACATGCATACATGTATTTCTTATCAAATAAGTTCAAGAGCTCTTGTATTTTAAAGGCTGATACAGAGCAGTATCGGTAACAGCTACAGTAACTTTATTTCCGACGCTCAATGATAAACAGGCACACTCAATAATAAACAGGCACATATCATAGGGGTGGGGGTTGGGGGGTTGGCCACCCCCTTTTTTTCCAGACATTTTTTTAACTATATAAATTGTTTATTGAAAGCCCCCCTCCACCACACACTTTTGGAATAGGATTACTGAGTATATATTTGGACAATTTTTTTCGGGTAAGTTGAATTTTTAAAAATTATTTCTGGGGCTGTACTCCCCTTTTTTCAACATAGATGCCCCCTTCCATTTCTGCTTGTCAAGGAATATTTGCTTGGTATTGCCCCCCTCCCTGAAAATATTTGTGCAGCCCCCATCCCCCCAAACAAACGCACACTAAAATTGCTTCCTACCAGTCAGATTGTGGTTCTCGTAATGGCTTAGCAAAGTAAAAAAAGGGAAATTTTAGCTCACCTTTACGATGAGAGCATGTATATCGTCGGCGTCATACAGGTTAAAGATTAAGGGTCCATGATTTAATGTTTTTTCATTTTAATATTTATTTAATAATTATAGCAACGTTAACGAGAAATTTTAAAAGCTACATACATGTATTTGTTTACAGTTTTACTATTTCAGCACGATACTTTGAGAGAGGACTTGTAATACTTTGTGTATTATTTTGAAAGACATCATCGGGAATAATTGTCCTTTTTGTCCATGTGTCACTAAAATCACAAACACAAAAAAGGTCTGAAATGCTCTAAGTATTTTTTGTTTTTCGCTTAAACTCACAATATTT
Organism: Saccostrea cuccullata; assembly: GCF_032062105.1. Lineage (NCBI taxonomy): Eukaryota > Metazoa > Mollusca > Bivalvia > Ostreida > Ostreidae > Saccostrea > Saccostrea cuccullata. Next base: position 37,682 of record NW_026935649.1, on the reverse strand, counting down.
ATCGTGAGATTTTGGGCGATAATATTCTAATTTTAAATTTTGCTCCAGATTGCAAAACGTAATAAATTACTTTTCTGTATAATCTATCTAAAAATGGATAAGGATACAATGTTTATAAGGATAAGGTTTATAAGGATAAGGTTTATAAGGTTATTAATAAAATATATATTGTATTATGTAGGTCGTGGCCGCAATTAAAGAAAAATAAATATTTTAATATATTTGTCTATATTTAATTGTTATTATGTAGGTTTTGTGGCCTATCAAAAATCGTAAATCAAAAATAAATGATTTTAAGAATGTTATATTTGTCTTCATTTTAATAATTAATTACTTTTATATAAAACTATCTAAAAATGTGCAAATTTGAGCAGGCGATTTTAATTCAGAATAAATACTTTGATTTGGATAGCAGTAGGTTATTGCTTTAATACTAGAACGATCTTGTACCGCCTAGTGTGCATATTACAAAAAAAGAATATTGCTTATATTTTTTGGTGAAGTGAATAGGTTAATTAATAAACGAGAAATAATTATCAAAATCTTTTGGTTATTTTAAAGTTAAATCCATATTCAAAATGAATACGTCATCGAACAGGTTCGATGATTTGGTACATAATGGAAAACATTTTTACATTCTTTTTCAAAAAATTTATTTTGTTTAAATGTCCATAAAAGCTTTTTTTAATTCACTGTCGAAATGTCAAAAATTCAAAGAAGGATCAGAATATTTCTTTTTTTTTTTTAAATCAAATTTATTTATCAAGCAATCATGAATAGTTTTCAGTGTCAAACACGGATAATTTAAAGTTAAAACTACTTTCATTTTTGGTGCCAAAATAAAGTAAATACTGATTCTCAAGAGTTTCTCCAGGAACCTCGAGCGATATATCCTAGCTCGCCACTTTTGCTCTCCACTTTGTATAAACGCGAATTCCGGTTGGCTTAGTGAACCTTAACTTTTTAATTGACTGTACAACTATAGTCGAGAAAATAAATATTAATCATTACTACGTGAACAATATGAATAAATCGTCAAAACCCCAAAATAATCGCTCCACCAAAAAAAACCCCTATATGTTATAAGAGAGATGTATACTGGAGTATTTTTTTGTGGAGCGATAATTTTGGGGTTTTGGAAATTTATTCATATTATACACGTCCATGTACATGTCTAATAAGCTACGGGGTTTAATATCGGGGGGGGGGGGGGGTCCTGTCCACAAATTCCTGTTCTTCTGCCTTCTACTGGTAAACGACAGCTATATTTATGATATTTTAAAAGTTATTTTATAAATGAGAGATAAGTAACTAAATGTAATTTTCAAAACCAATCACTCCTGATCCAATGTAATTTGCTTAAAGAATCATTTAAATCGCTGGACAAGAATTATTTTTATCGCTGGACAAGATTTTATTTAAAGGGACTTATAATTGCTTTATGATTTTCTAACATACTTCTAAATTATTCTTTATTTAGAGTTCATATTGACACACTGTTTGTTCCAAACATATGATCTATAAGTAAAAAGTTTTGCAGTATAGGGGGAGGGAAACTGGTCCCTCAGTTTTTTTCAAAACATACATCTAACTTTTACTATAAAAATGATCCTTGAAAGGTTTCTTGTTCTACCTCTGTTACAGCAAAGTTCTAAGCAAGGCTATTACTGAGTATTTTGAAAAAAATCTGCCGTGAACCTACCACTCACGTCCCAAAGGAATGGATGAAAAATGAATAATAGATTTTCAACAAAACATGGGGTGATGTTGAGAGTAAACCATGCCTATTTTTCACTGTAATCTTCAATTTTCAATTACGACGTTTATAAAGTTATGCACTTCAGATTATTACACTGACCGTATGAACATATGTTCATTCGTTAATACCTGTCCATTGTCAAGACTTACCTTTTAACATGCTTTTCATAGGCGAATACAATATTTGTGATAAGGGGGGTGGGGTGGATAACTTTGTTCAGGCAGTGGGTCTTAGTGAACGAAGTCCGCGGAAGCTTTTTTTGTGTAAAACCAGGTACAAAAAAGGGGAATGGGTTACTTATGTACACTATGATATTTCACTTGAAAGAAAAAAAAAACCCTGAACAACAAGACTTTTAAAAGATACACGCATTGTCAATATGGGAAAAATAGCATTTGTACATCCACAAGATTTCACAAAAACAGTCATAAAATTACCATTTATTAATTATAAAAAACCAACGTATTGCACTAAACTTTAATATTAGTCATATGTCACTTTGATACTTTGAAAACTTTTTTTTTGGGGGGGGGTATAATACCGGTCCTCCACACCCCCTTGTAATCCGCCATTACTTTTATAAATCGTAATATTATTATAAATATTATCTACAACCTTGTTTATTAAAATACTGAATACAATAAATCTGCTGGCAGAAAAGTACCAGATTGTTGGATAAACATTACTGTATTGGAAAACATTAATTTTTTGAATTTTTTGAAGGTCAAATGCGCAGATTCACAAATATCTGTAGTTTAAGACTAAACAATTTATCCGTGCTAAACGAGGGATTTTGAATGCCCTGTGATGTCTTTATTTAATAATATCAATGATATTAAAATCAAAATAAAATTCGTTTGCTTGAACACAGAACTTGTAAATAAGAGAACTTTGAAATACCTTTTGTAAACCAAAGGTACACTTTAAAACAAATATTATAAGACTGCAGGTATTTAATAAATAATAAGAAATGGGAAACATTCAAAATGTTTTCATTCATATCATTATAATCAGAAAATATTGTTCATTAAATTAGTATATGCTTGAACCGATACAAATGAGGATTTTTTCCTTTATTTTAATTTATTTTTTGCTGTTTTGGTAGTAATGGAATAGTTGTAAAATTGAAGAAACTTACATATGTGCTCTACCCAACCCTTCCCCTTTGTTTGGGTTAGGACAGTCACGTGGAATGCATGTGTTTGAGAGAGAGAGAGAGAGAGAGAGAGAGAGAGAGAGAGAGAGAGAGAGAATTGATACACATTTTTAATTGTCCCAGAACCAAAAATTTTATAACTTTGAATTTTCCTTATCAAGGTGTCTACATTCCAGGCTTTAAATGTCATGTTTAGATTTTATTTTTATTAATTTGAAATTATTTCTGAATAATTCTGTATTGAAAAATGCATTTTACAAATCTATCCATGTTAATGCAGCTAACGAATTTATTAACAAGTCTTATCGCTGATTAATGATTTACGTTTTCAACCAACAATAAACAGGTAAGATTGTTTAAATCCCATCAAAATTGTCTTGACCACGTCTTGTCTTTAAATTGCCTCCAAATGTACATTTGAAATTTGAACATGATTTACCAATTTTGTTATAATGAGGTACAAAGTGGGGAATTACAATTTATTTTTTTTTACATGAAACTTAACTTTAAACAATTTTACTAGCAAAAATATCATTGGTGAACATAATTTGAAATTCGTGTTGAATGGATTTAACAATTAAAGGTGTTAAAGCATACATAAATAAGCAAAACACCATTTTTATTGTAAGCCAAAAATATCTTTTTGAAAAACATCTGTAATGCCAATATTGTAGGCATAAAGATTACACTGATAAGTAAACAAATAATGTTCACAGTCAAACATTTTGTGATACATTGTTTCCAACATTTACATCAGAAAGCTAATATAAACACACACTTTTGAATATATTTATGGGATATCAACTAGTAAGACGCATTCTTTTTACAACAACATGAAGATGTGCTGCATTGAATACTGCTACCAACTTTAAAAGACACTTTTAATATCAAATTATTAGTATAGTGAACGTTGGGCCCAAACTTTTTTAAAAGAAAAAATATTTGATAATTTTTTTCGCAAGTTGAAAATTTAAAAGTATTATTTTAAAAATATAAATTACAAATGATAGATGCTTCCCTTTCTGCTTGTCAAGGAATATTTGCTTGGTATGCTTTGTGCAGCCCCCATCCCCCCAAACAACACACACTAAAATTGCTTATCAGATAAATTCTCAAAATGGCTTAGCAAAGTAAAAAAAAGGGAAATTTTAGCTCACCTTTACGATGAGAGCATGTATATCGTCGGCGTCACACAGGTTAAAGATTAAGGGTCCATAATTTAATATTTTTTCATTTTAATATTTATTTAATAATTATAGCAACGTTAACGAGAAATTTTAAAAGCTACATACATGTATTTGTTTACAGTTTTACTATTTCAGCACGATACTTTGAGAGAGGACTTGTAATACTTTGTGTATTATTTTGAAAGACATCATCGGGAATAATTGTCCTTTTTGTCCATGTGTCACTAAAATCACAAACACAAAAAAGGTCTGAAATGCTCTAAGTATTTTTTGTTTTTCGCTTAAACTCACAATATTTATCGTGAGATTTTGGGCTATAATATTCTAATTTTAAATTTTGCTCCAGATTGCAAAACAAAATAAATTACTTTTCTGTATAATCTATCTAAAAATGGATAAGGATACAATGTTTATAAGGATAAGGTTTATAAGGATAAGGTTTATAATTAAAGAGTTATGTTATATTAATAAAATATATATTGTATTATGTAGGTCGTGGCCGCAATCGCCAAATCAAAAATAAATGATTTTAAGAAGTTATATTTGTCTTCATCGTCTTTAATAATTAATTACTTTTTTGTATAATCTATCTAAAAATGTGCAAATTTGAGCAGGCGATTTTAATTCAGAATAAAACTTTGAGGATAGCAGTAGGTTATTGCTTTAATACTAGAACGATCTTGTACCGCCTAGTGTGCATATTACAAAAAAAGAATATTGCTTATATTTTTTGGTGAAGTGAATAGTTTAATTAATAAACGAGAAATACTTATCAAAATCTTTTGGTTATTTTAAAGTTAAATCCATATTCAAAATGAATACGTCATCGAACAGGTTCGATGATTTGGTACATAATGGAAAACATTTTTACATTCTCTCTTTAATTTTGTTTAAAACGTACGATTTTTAAGTTTCACTGTCGAAATTTCAAAGAATGATCAGAATATTTCTTTTTTTTTTAAATCAAATTTATTTATCAAGCAATCATGAATAGTTTTCAGTGTCAAACACGGATAATTTTAAGTTAAAACTACTTTCATTTTTGGTGCCAAAATAAAGTAAATACTGATTCTCAAGAGTTTCTCCAGGAACCTCGAGCGATATATCCTAGCTCGCCACTTTTGCTCTCCACTCAAACGCGAATTCCGGTTGGACTGATGTACAACTATAGTCGAGAAAATAAATATTAATCATTACTACGTGAACAATATGAATAAATCGTCAAAACCCCAAAATAATCGCTCCACCAAAAAAAAAAAAAAAAAAAAAAAAACCCGATATATTATAAGAGAGATGTATACTGGAGTATTTTTTTTGTGGAGCGATAATTTTGGGGTTTTGGAAATTTATTCATATTATACACGTCCATGTACATGTCTAATAAGCTACGGGGTTTAATATCGGGGGGGGGGGGGGGTCCTGTCCACAAATTCCTGTGCTTCTGCCTTCTACTGGTAAACGACAGCTATATTTATGATATTTTAAAAGTTATTTTATAAATGAGAGATAAGTAACTAAATGTAATTTTCAGATCCAATGTTTTGCTTAAAGAATCTATTTAAATCGCTGGACAAGATTTTATTTATGTTATAATTGCTTTATGATGGAGATTATTCTTTATTTAGAGTTCATATTGACACACTGTTTGTTCCAAACATTTGATATATCCTAGCATACAGTATATAGGGGGAGGGAAACTGGTACCTCAGTTTTTTTTCAAAACATACATCTAACTTTTACTGTAAAAATGATCCTTGAAAGGTTTATTGTTCCACCTCTGTTACAGCAAAGTTCTAAGCAAGGCTATTACTGAGTATTTTGAAAAAAATCTGCCGTGAACCTACCTCTCACGTCCCAAAGGAATGGATGAAAAATGAATAATAGATTTTCAACAAAACATGGGGTGATGTTGAGAAGTAGAACCATGCCTATTTTTCACTGGCTTGATCTTCAATTACGACGTGCACTACTCAGATTATTACACTGACCGTATCGTTCAAGGACTTACCGCATGCTTTTTATAGGCGAATACAATATTTGTGATAAGGGGGGTGGGGTGGATAACTTCGTTCAGGCAGTGGGTCTTAGGAACGAAGTCCGCGGAAGCTCCTGGCTTTTTGTGTAAAACCAGGTACAAAAAAGGGGAATGGGTTACTTATGTACACTATGATATTTCACTTGAAAGAAAAAAAAGAACAAACAAGACCAGATTTGAAAAATAGCATTTGTACATCCACAAGATTTCACAAAAACAGTCATAAAATTACCATTTATTAATTATAAAAAACCAACGTATTGCACTATTAATATTAGTCATATGTCACTTTGATACTTTGAATTTTTTTTTTGGGGGGGGGGGTACGACCTCCACACCCCCTTTAATCCGCCATTACTTTTATAAATCGTAATATTATTATAAATATTATCTACAACCTTGTTTATTAAAATACTGAATACAATAAATTATGTTACAGATATGAGTACCACTTTTGGATAAACATTACGCTGAATTATAATTTTTTGAAAAATGCGCAGATTCACAAATATCTGTAGTTTACGACTAAACAATTTATCCGTGCTAAACGAGGGAGGATTTGAATGCCCTTTGATGTCTTTATTTAATAAAATCAATGAAATTAAAATCAAAATAAAATTCGTTTGCTTGAACACAGAACTTGTTTAAGAGAACTTTGAATTTTTCAAAATGTTTTCATTCATATCACATAATCAGAAAATATTGTTCATCAAGATTAGTATATGCTTGAACCGATACAAATGAGGATTTTTTCCTTTTTTTAATTTATTTTTTGCTGTTTTGGTAGTAATGGCAAGTTGTAAAATTGAAGAAACTTACATATGTGCTCTACCCAACCCTTCCCCTTTGTTTGGGTTAGGACAGTCACGTGGAATGCATGTGTTTGAGAGAGAGAGAGAGAGAGAGAGAGAGAGAGAGAGAGAGAGAGAGAGAGAGAGAGAGCTAAGATTGACGAGATTTACTTGTGACACCGGGCTAAATTGACGGATTTACTTTTAATTCATTCCAGGCTTTAAATGTCATGTTTATGTATTTATTTTTATTAATTTGAAATTCAGTTTTCTGAATAATTCTGTATTGAACGTTGCATTTTACAAATCTATCCCATGTTAATGCAGCTAACGAATTTATTAACAAGTCTTATCGCTGGTAATGATTTACGTGAACCAACAATAAACGGTAACCAGTTGGATGCGGCCTTTGCCTCCAAACTGTACATTTGAAATGGATTCGAACATGAAGGGGAACTTATCGGACGGCTGCGAACTGTAAAATGTGAAACGTTACTACCTATTTAAGATTAAAGGTGTTATTAATTAATAAGAAAACGTGTTGCAGGTGCAAACTTTTTGAAATACTCTGATGGCATGGGCATAAAGAACACTGAAAGTAAAATAATGATCACAGTCAATAGTATGTGACCTCATTGTATTAATCAGGCATATGGTTTCTTTTTAAATATATTTATGGGAAGGCAAGAAATATCGACTGGTATCTCATATTTTACAAATGAAGATGCTGCTGGAAGATTAAGAATGCTGGAGGATACTGACTTATTTCCCCTAAACTTGTTGCAGTTAAAAGAAAAAATAAATAGCAAAAGAAAACGAAGTTTATTTGTTTTAGATACAGGTGACGGTATACACTGTAACAGCACAATATAGGGTAATATTTGGAAACTACATATCTTCTTCCAATTTTCCATTAAATGAAGTGTAAATTAGTCACAAAGTGAATAATATACATTTATTGACTGGGTTCGTAACATGCGTTTTGTCGGACCCAAGAACCAAACTGTCTGTCCAAGGCCATTAGGCCGAAGGCAGACAGTTTGGTTCAGGGTATATACGCATTTTGCCTGAGAACTGTCAATAAATATTTTGTTAATCATTTCATTTTATTTTTTAACATACATGTATTTTGTACTGTATTCCGTGATGTAACATCAGGTCCTTAACGGTTTAACACCAACGAATAAAATAAGATAAATCCATGCGCATTCTGTGACGTAAGCATTCCAACATCTCCCCGAGCGGTCCAACATCTCACTCAGCGGTCCATCATCGATGTTTTTACGCCTGCTCAGTAAAACATTAAAAATGTTTGACTTTTTTCGTATAGATTTATATAGGAATAAATTTTTAAAGGTATAACAAGTCAAGTTGTCTGTGTTTTAAATAGGGAATCCTCATTGCTCCAAAAAATCGCCTCCTTGTAACATACATTTTCTTCAAAACTAACCTTTTCGATTTTTGTTTCAAAGAGGCATATTTTTGAAAATCACAAGAATTAAATAAAAATCATTATCCGTGCAAAATGCAACATGTGTGCATAAAAATACGATTGTGACAATAGTGTCAGAACTGGTCAAGTGGTAAGGCGGTTGTACTCATTCATTCTGTTACCTGATATATACATTTTTCGCCATAAAATAGAAGTATGTGTTTAATGTAATATCTCTTGAAAGAGAAAGAGAGAGAGGAAGAGATGCCAAAAGGATAATGGGTAATATCTAAAAATGCATGTATTGCAGAATTAAATTGTTAAGACAAATAAGACATATTTTTTATTTATTCAGTGGCGATGTCTTACAAAATAAGGAATCAATTTAAACATTTTTTTTATATTAATTTTGTTTTATTTCAGTTCGGTTAATTATTCTGATCTGAATTGAAATGACTAAGGGGACGATCATTTGATTCTATATGCCTGGCACATTTTTTCGTGTGGATTATTTATTTTCATGTCGGTGCAGGACAGTTTATTTATTTCCAACAAGATCGAGGACAGATTACTTATTTTCTTCTTCACTGGAAAAAAATCTAAGTTTTAATCAAATAAAAAAAAATATAAAAAAGGAAAACAACAGTCTAAAACCTCTAATTCGTGGAGTGGGGAAGGGGGTAAGGGGGTGTAAAAGCACTGGTCTGGGACGAATTTTTTTTACTAAGTCGAGAACAGATTTTTTTTCGACATTTTCGAGGACAGATTTCTTTCGAAAATCACCCCCACCTCCATCACAATCAAATCGCCGTCCCTTAAATTGAAATGTCTAAATGAACTTTCTTGAATTTTGCATCAACAGTCAGTTAGCATTTGAGTTAATTAATGATAAATTGTATTTTGTGACACGGTCATTGTATCACCACAGAACTTATGAAATATGACGACTTTTAACGAGAATGCTGAAATTCTTGTTTCACCAACTTTTTCGTCGATATAAATTACCTTGTTTTAGAAATTATTCATATGTAGATAATGTTAGAGATACAAAATCTGGTGCAGGTGACATTTAAGGTACATGTATATTGCTGCATAAGTAAGGGAAGTTGACGATTGAAAAGTTGGTCATTTCGTTTATCATATATACAAGTTCTATACACAGAGATTCTATGTATGAAAATACATTGTAAGTCCCCAAACTTGTACCCTGTGTATTAGGTCCTCAGTTTACATATATACCTTATCTTGTGTGTAAGAAGTCCCCAAACTTGTACCCTGTGTATTAGGTCCTCAGTTTACATATATACCTTATCTTGTGTGTAAGTCCCCAAACTTGTACCCTGTGTATTAGGTCCTCAGTTTATATATATACCTTATCTTGTGTGTAAGTCCCCAAACTTGTACCCTGTGTATTAGGTCCTCAGTTTACATATATACCTTATCTTGTGTGTAAGAAGTCCCCAAACTTGTACCCTGTGTATTAGGTCCTCAGTTTACATATATACCTTATCTTGTGTGTAAGTCCCCAAACTTGTACCCTGTGTATTAGGTCCTCAGTTTATATATATACCTTATCTTGTGTGTAAGTCCCCAAACTTAGTTCCCTGTGTATTAGGTCCTCAGTTTACATATATACCTTATCTTGTGTGTAAGAAGTCCCCAAACTTAGTTCCCTGTGTATTAGGTCCTCAGTTTATATATATACCTTATCTTGTGTGTAAGAATTAGTCCCAGTTTATATATATACCTTATCTTGTGTGTAAGAAGTCCCCAAACTTGTACCCTGTGTATTAGGTCCTCAGTTTACATATATACCTTATCTTGTGTGTAAGTCCCCAAACTTGTACCCTGTGTATTAGGTCCTCAGTTTATATATATACATTATCTTGTGTGTAAGTCCCAAAACTTGTACCCTGTGTATTAGGTCCTCAGTTTATATATATACCTTATCTTGTGTGTAAGTCCCCAAACTTAGTTCCATGTGTATTAGGTCCTCAGTTTATATATATACCTTATCTTGTGTGTAAGTCCCCAAACTTAGTTCCCTGTGTATTAGGTCCTCAGTTTACATATATACCTTATCTTGTGTGTAAGAAGTCCCCAAACTTGTACCCTGTGTATTAGGTCCTCAGTTTACATATATACCTTATCTTGTGTGTAAGTCCCCAAACTTGTACCCTGTGTATTAGGTCCTCAGTTTATATATATACCTTATCTTGTGTGTAAGTCCCCAAACTTGTACCCTGTGTATTAGGTCCTCAGTTTACATATATACCTTATCTTGTGTGTAAGAAGTCCCCAAACTTGTACCCTGTGTATTAGGTCCTCAGTTTACATATATACCTTATCTTGTGTGTAAGTCCCCAAACTTGTACCCTGTGTATTAGGTCCTCAGTTTATATATATACCTTATCTTGTGTGTAAGAAGTCCCCAAACTTGTACCCTGTGTATTAGGTCCTCAGTTTACATATATACCTTATCTTGTGTGTAAGTCCCCAAACTTGTACCCTGTGTATTAGGTCCTCAGTTTATATATATACCTTATCTTGTGTGTAAGTCCCTTTACTTGTACCCTGTGTATTCATGTATATATATACATGTGTGTAACAAAATTGCTGCGTTTGCTCTCAAGAACATCTTTTTGTAATAGTACTATTGTGGCAAGGCCGTTACTAGGCTTAAATTTTTAGTGAGGCAAGGGATCTGGAGGCAACCAGGATAATTCTCAGGGGGGGGGGGGGGGGCGAAACCCGTATTTTCAGGCAATGAAAGACAATCTTTTTTTTTTTTTTTTTTACATTTTGAATTATATTTTTTTTTACATGCTTTCAACACGATAATGAAGCACCTGGTGATATGATCGATTTACAGAAAAGGAAACAAAAGTTTAAAATCTTAATTTTGTTTAAAGATCGAAACACATAATTAATTTAAGTGCACTTTCAGAAAACTCTTAAAATTTTAGTGAGGGATTTGCCTCAGTCAGTGGTACTTACGACATATGTGGCAGAGATACTGCAGAAAAGATCGATGCAGTTCATTCCTCGGGAAAATGTGCATTGTTGACTTGTACTAAAGCGATACATAAAAAGAAAAAAAAAAACAAAAAAACAAAACAAAACAAAAAAAATCTTCACGCAAGTAGCAATCGATCGCAACGGATATTCCTAAGCCTTTTCTAATGTCTGAAATATTGGCCTATAGATCAAAGCAGATATCTTCTTCTTCCCATTCAATACAAACCATTTAAGTATTATCGCATTCTGCATTAGGGGTGAGTGTCTATATACAGTGCTCGTTAAAATTAAAAAAATAAAAGATATTAAAAGCGCAGTTGTGATTTCTACTAGAGATTGGCACTGGACAGCTGGGTCTTAAAGCTGTTCAGGGTCTTGGCATCAACTGTTCTTCCTGGTAATGAGTTCCACAGCCGGATGGCTAAGGAGGAGAAGGAGGTCTTGTACACTTCTGTTCTGGTGTGTGGTAGCAGGAATCGCAGGGTGTGGCCTCTGGTTCTCAGTGATGGATGTAGGTAGCTCTCCGCCGGGATGTCCAAAAGATGGTAGACTATCCTGTATAGCATGTTGTCTGGGACTCTTTCCCGACGGATCTGTAGTGACTGCCATTGGAGCTGCTGAAGTATGAATGTTACGCTGCTTCTTTTTTGGTAATATCCAATTGCGAATCTGTCTGTCCTACGCTGTACGTACCGCCTCGATCTTCTTGATGCCCTCCTTCTTGGCCGGGGACATATTCGATGGTAGATCGTACAAGTGTAAATATCAATGTAAATTTACATTTAATTTGCGAAGTGCAACCCCCTTACCCCTCCTTTTAAAAATCACATGTTTTTAAAGTTGTAATTAAGTAGGATGTCTTGGATTTGGTATTTAATTAGGATAAAAAAATTATGCTACATGTACCTCTCCCTGCGTAGCAAGTAGGCTAGCTTTGCAAGTGGCGGATCCAGGAATCTTGAAAGGGGGGCAACAAGTTTGGGGTCGGTGCCCAAAGCCACACACAAAAAATGATTTATTAAATCTTATGTATATCTAGACTCAAAAGCCCCCCCCCCCCCCTCTAAATCCGCCAGTATTTGCATACAAGATAGTAGCTTTACGTAGAGGCTAAGTAGCGGCTACGATCTTGAACGCACTCTGTCAACTGTCTTATTGCATAAAATTACGACTGTTTATAACGAGCATTTGATGGACAGTGCTTCCCATTTCAGATTTTGTGTACAAGTTTTGTTGCAGGAAAGACAGTGACTTGATCAAAGTCTAAAATACATTTGAAGCAGTGGCATAGCGCCCTTTACGCAACAACACAAATGAATACACAGATTTTTTAAAAAAGAAAATTAAAATAATAATAGTAATAATAAAAAAAACATGTCGAAAGTTCAATAACGGATTAACATAATTAGGTTATTTTATAAAATCTAGATTGTTTTTATCCATACGTACGAAATATAATATTTTCAGCTTCAACCTAAGATCTTTGAAACAGTGTATAATTATATCGTTTTAGAAACTTTTTTAAAAAGGAATCACTGTCTAGTTTGGAGAGTATGCCAGGGCATCAACAATAGTGGGAAACATGGGATAATTTTAGCATAACGGGCTTCGCCCCCTATGCTAAAATAAACCCATGTTTCCCACTTATTGTTGATGTCTCTGGCATACTCTCCAAACTAGACAGTGATTCCTTATATTTCCATTTCATTGTGAAATAAAATTGAAGACTTAGACATTTAAAATGTAGACTAATAGATTTAAATTACACAAGGACTTCCATGCCAATTTCCATAGTCCTCGCACACTGACGTCAAACACAAAGGCAGCCGCACGAGATTTACATGCATATTTTGCCTTCCTTAGCGTCAGACACAGAGACAGATGCGCATGAGATTTGCATGCGTATTAGGCCTCCTTAGCTGCTGACCTATCGACCTGCCTAATTTACATTCCGGCAGAATTATCAAGAAATAATCTCCCCCAACTTTCAAACAGATATTACAGAGAAAAATGGAAATATTAGAATAACAATGACGATCGAATTTCAGATATAACTGTATCCATTCAAAGCAAAAGCAAATAATAAACGATGCTTTTTACTAATTCCCCTAATAATCACCTAAATTAACTGCGTTGTACTAGCACTATAATTTTAAACAATGAATTTTAAAATGTAGCAGCATTTTCAATGAAAAATATTCATAAGTTTAGTGAATATACCAGTGTATTTGTTTTTTTTTTTTTTTTTTGCATTTATGAAAAACCTACGAAAGCCCATTGAGGCCAGTTCAGAGAAAGAAATATTTTTAATGCGTTTAAATGCAATGATTTTAGCGATTAAAAACGCAATAATTATTGAGTTATTAACTGTGAAATTTTCGCCTTTTTTTAAAGATAATTTTAAATTATTTTTACAGGCTTGTATATTTTCCTTCAATCATCTATCCCTTCATCGTCTCAAGCCAAGGTCCGGAGTCCGTATATAGCTCTTTCCAGAATGGGAGAGGATCGTACATTTTGGCCGTGGTTTGAGACGATGCTATCCCTTATGCATGCCCATTATCTTGATATAAGAAACACTCAAAAAAGATCAATTCGTAACAATCCAGTGTACAGTTGTCAGTCAGATGGAACAAACCTAAGAAAAAAGCTCACTTTCTCCGAGGACAAGAACAACTCACTCTGTGTTACTCGATACAAGTATTCTCTGCAGCATTGAGCGGCGATGAATTTCAATTGTATGTATTCCTTAGAATTTAATCACATTGCTTTTATTCCATTTGTGCTACTGGTGCTTGTCTGGGTTACATGTAGTGTGTTACGTATTGCTTGAATTATTTGAGCTTAATATATTTAGAATAAGCTATATGTACTTTTGCTCTAGGTCAATGTTCTAATTTTGAAAAAAGTAGGGCTACATCTATCACTATCAGTATTGTACTCCCTTGGATTTCATTTAGGCCTATGTAATTTGCTCACATTAATGGTATGTTTTTATTATATCCACGGAAATATGTTGTAAAATAAATAGACTAGACAAAAGAATAGCATTTCATAAACAGTAGATATTACCACAAAGTACAATGAGTAGTAAAGAAAATATCAGTTTCTAGTACATGTATTACGTTTGGAGATAAAAAGTTCAGAATAATAATGAAAGTGAAATAAAGATTTATGAAAAACAAATTGTAACATATATGTATTCAGCCTAATGTGACAAATCGGAACGGAAATCGACAAGCTTTCTGTAAAGAAAAAAACAAGCCCGGCCGGATAGGTCAGGTCCCTATTTATATTGAACTTTTCAACGCCATTTTGCGATAGTATGATAGAGTTTTCCCGCGTTTCGTAGAATAGCGGGAAAGCATTGTATGATAGAAACGTATTTTATTGGAAATGCCTGTTTATGGTAGGCGTGGCCAAAGGAAGACCAATGAGAAGGCGTTATTTTGTGAGGTGTTGGATCATTCCAAGCCAGTGCTCCGCAGAACACACACGTGTTTTTTATATTTATATTCAAATGAATACGTTTCTATAAATAATATTACAACAATATTGTCATATTATTTGATTTTGCTTTATTATACATGTACATATATGGTGTTTCTGCATACCATGTACTGCTCCGAATGCATGTTCGGCATTCTCCCTTGAGGCATTATTTATACATAGCGACGTGCACATGTTTTCCATAGTTACTCGTCTATGTTTTTTTTTCTGGGCGGTTTTTAATGTCTTTAATAGGGGTACAATGCATAGCATGTAACTTATAGTTACATAATGTAACCATTGCAGTTCTTCATTGATCACATACACATTAGTGTATGACTGTTTGTTATGGATTGTTAGTTAAAGAGATATATGCCGTATTAGTGTTTTATTTTAAAAGAAATAAATGTATAGGTGGTGTCTCATCAAGTCGTAACGGTAAAAGTTATATACTTTCTGCAAATAAGACTATTCCACTCCATCACTTTTAAAAGTTATGAAATATTATTAGGTAAAAATTATTTTCTCTCCGAGACGGATAATAAACCGCCTCTTATTGAAATATTCATGATCACGTGGTTTCGCATGCTCACAGCAAACAATGGTCCAATCTCGTGAATGAACCGAAAAGCATAATGGTCTACTACGTTTTTACTACAAACACGTGAGTTAGGGATTGTTAATACGTGAGCACACCTCAGAGTTGGTTGCTTTTTGTACCGAGGAATAATCACGTGCAATTGTCTTTTCACTAGCAGTACAGCACGGTGAAACTCGAAACAAACGGACCTGTACAATGGAGTGGGGAAAACTTTAATCTTTATCATTGTTAATCATTTGTAGGCAAATATGAGCATGGGATTAGTAGATAATAAATGTACATAATGTATTAAGCATGTAAATGCTTGGGAAAATGCATCAAGTCTTTCCGAGAGCGATTTTAAAAAACTAGCCTTTTCGAAAAACACATGTAGAATTTTATGTAGTAACCCATAAATGCATTAAATGCAACTCATTGAGCTGATTGGTATATTTGTCAGTCATATTGGTTCCTCACTGATCAGACGTCACAAAAATATTTTCCTCGACCTGATTTTTCTCGCGATGCTTTTCCCGCGCACACGCGCAGATCCAGGATAAACGGTCAGTCCTTTATAAATATGCATGAGAATATCGTGTTCTTTTCCGGACCAGTACTTTTTTAATACCGAATAATATTTCGTCGAATTTTCAAGAATGCTTCAATTTTTGATAGCTTATCATAATTCAGAAATTTTTGTTCGGTTTCAGCTGTGCAAAAATACTGCTTAACACGGCACACATATCTTTAAGCTTACAGCTTAAGTGTTGTATTATTTGTCTATTTTGAGGCAAAGTCTGTCAAATAATGTGTGAAGAATATACTTATATAAAGCTGCTACAATAAGGAAAACATATTTGAAAAATAAGCCAACTTTACACATATTATGTAATTTTGAATGTTTGATATGAGGAATATCATTTAAAATTGATCACATTAAAGCAAACACGTTCTTTCATGTAATACTAGCCTAAGTACTTTGCATTTCTTATTATTATTTTCACACTGCATGTGAAAAAAATATCACTTATATTCAATGGACGAAATATATTGCAAGAATTCCACTGTTGACAATGATGTATGTATTGTCTTAATTCATGAAAACAAGAAATGCTTTGTTAAAAGAGGATTTAGTGGAGTTGTAAGTTTTGTCAAAACTCAGCATTTTTTTTGTTAATATTTAGTAGAACTACGATTGTATAAAGATAAAAAAAAATATTTCGAGTTAATTTTCTGATGTAAAAACCTGGAAATCCATGTGCTTACAGGGCTTCGCTATAAATGGTTTATCGAGTCACTGAGATTTTTTTTATATACATATAATAAAATAATTCCATGGTCATACATGCATAGTCAGGGAGATTTTGCTATAATTTATAAAACTGATTCCTGGACTAAATCCGTTATTTTGCGTAAACGGGGGAGAAGGGATGTTGGCAGGTATAACATAATAGTGGTGCTGTGGAGCCGTAATAAAATGTAAAGGGTAAATTTAAGAAGCCGTTTTCCTTATGTATATATAGTGAAGCAAAAAAATGTCTTTTGAACACATCCACCTCATTCCTTTAAAAAAACGTAAACCCCACCAACAGCGCATAGAAATAGATTATTTATAAACGTTTGGGAAATGATATAACATGTTTTTTTTTCTTTTTTATTTTCATTTGTTATTGCTTATTAAGGAATTTCTGGATTGGAAATTTTTGGACTAAGGATAACCCTTTCCCACATTGAGAAATCCCTGAATCCGCGCCGGAATAAATAAATAAATAAACATGTCCAACCATCTTCCAAACTTAAATTTATAAATATGTCCCCATTTCTGTTCCTTGTGTATGAGGGACTGAGTAAAGGTCCCCAATTCTGTAAGCTTATGAGAAGTTGGGTCCCCTACCTTTACACAGAGGTCCCCATATTGGCACTTCCGGGTCCCCATTTTCTAAATTTATGAATATATCATTCTAGCTCAAAGACTCAGTTTATTTACTTATTCCAGGATACTTACGGGGTAAAATAAGTTAAACAATACCAATTCTGCCACGAAATCGCTTAGTCCCCATTTTAAGATTTTTTGGCAGGGTCCCCAGATCGAAGTCCAAACGAGATGCGGAAGATGACTGTGAAGAGGAGATGTGCGATGGTTCTGGTGATAAGCTCTAGCTTCAGGGACTCCTGTCTCCCCTACCCCCAGGAGATCATCAGCAAGACCCACCATAAGCTGCCCATTATAGCCATCAAATGAAACGAAGATCTGCTTACTATTATCAAGGTATTCAATGAGGAAAAGGAAACAATTCTTAGATTTTTAAGGTAGGCCCGTACTTTCAAAATTTTCTGTCAAACTGATCATTTTTTAACTTGAATACCTTGAATAACTCATGAACTAACTAAAACACCCATAAAAGACATATCTTTGCAGGTTAATTTTCATACAACATGTCTCGGAGTACATATCTATAAAAATTCAACAGCCAAAATTAAACATCTAGAAGTGTGATATCATATTTTATTTAGCTATTTACCAAATCACATCAAACTTATATTAAAACTTGTGGAAACATAAAACATTCATTTGCCAGGAGAATATTTGAAATCTTTCATGGAAAACATTAAAAAAATTGATGTTGAATCTGTCCACGTCTTAAGAATAAAATCTCAAAATATCTTTATTTTTTATAATTCTCAAAATCTAAATTGTTTACATGCCATTTTTTCTTTAAAATTAGTAAGAATTATATCTAAGGTTAACAAAAACACAAACTTTATTATGATTGACCAGAAAAAGTTAACAAAACAGCCCTTAGAACACGTATACCCCCATTTTTGAAATATCAAGTTTTTCAATCATTTTTTACCGAAAGTAAAATTTGAAAAGATTATATAGGCCTAAAATCTATAAAAATAGATCTCAAGTTAGTTTGTTAAAAAAAAATTAGAAGGGTTTAGGTTCATAAAGGCAATTAAGAATTTTGTGCCTGTGTGTGTGCTAAAAGCATATAAATCCTATGGACAAAGTGTAAAGTGTTAATTTCCATAAATTGTATAAATTAAATGCTTTGTATTCAAATTGACACTATAATTAATAAATATATACTTATTAAATCATTTTCAAGCAACCAAAATATTTCATTACCAAAAAAAGTGATAATCAGAATTTTATATTGGTGTGTAAAATTAAAACCGGATCCGTAAAAGTATGGAACTTCCTTAAAAAGAATTTGATTGAATTTGCAACTAAATTTCAGAAATTCTTTATTTGGTAAGGATTTGGAAATATCCCCCCCTCCACAAAAAAACATGAAATTTAGTGTTTTTAAATTATTTGGAAATGTCTTTTATCAGGGTGCAGCAAAAAAAAACTGGAGGACTATTCTAAATCTGTGGAAGAATTTGTGGAACATTTGTCTTTCCTGTCTAAGATGATGTCTGAAATCACAGCTCTTGATAAGGAGTTCCTGATTGTGAAAAAAGTTGTTCACCATTGCCAAGGATTTCTTTGTAAAGATTGAACCAGAAGACCTGGCCTTACACCAGACACTGGGTCCAAGTTTCCGGGGCTGAAAGTAAGAGAGTTAGACTTGCTTTCTGTCCGGAAAAGCCAATTATATAAACTGATTGGTGATGGGGAAAAAATGAAAAATACTCATCAAGTATCCAATAATGTTTTTATTAAAATTAGATGTTGTGAACAATATCTTTGTTGAAAGAAAGAATCAATTTGTCATTTTTTTTATTCTTGACGAAAATGGTGTATGATTGAAATCTGTAAACAAGTACAGTAAAACTTGGCTATAACAAAGTCGCCGGAACCTCTGAAATTACTTCGCTATATCCGTAATTCATTATCACAGGCACTTGTTTCAGGAATAAATTTTAACCTATAGTATAATAATAACACAAGGTATCTAACTCCAAATTGCACGGAGTACCCCCCGCCCTTAGAATTGCGCTCATTTACACTTTCAGAGAAAAGGCAGTGGCAAACTGTTGAATACCTGTGTCATCTACGATAATTTATCTACACAACCGTATATGACTTGCTTGTCTTTGTTTTCTTTAATCTCCATAAACAGCGTCAAATCTCTACTCGTCGAGTAGAAAAGAAAGTCGAACTAAACCATAAAACGGTATGTGCTAATCTCGTGGCAAAGAGAAAAATTAAAGAATGCCTGGGTTTAAAAATTCAATCCCAGATTTTAAATATTGCATTGAATAAACAAAATTTCATAGTGTCCTATTTTCCATAAAAACACTACAATGTTTTTTCGATGCAATTTGGAAACAGATTTTTAGTCAATCAAATTCGAGGTCTAATTCTTTGCCTGAGACTAGAACATACCATTCTATGGCTGAGTTTCACTTTCCACTCGGTGAGCAGAGTCTTGAAACTGATAATGTGTAGATAAATTATCATAGAAGACATAGGTAAAAACAGTTTACCCATGCATTTCCTCTGAAAGTGTAAATGAGCGCAATTCTAAGGGAGGTGGATACTTGTTGTAAATCCGAGTTAGATACCTTGTGTTATTATTATACTATGGGTCAAAAATTTATAACAGAAACAAGTGCCTGTGTGCGTTACATCCAAATAAGGAATTCATTAAATTTATTTAGCTGGGGATCCAAGATAACTAAGGTGAATTCACAATGTCCGCGTTTGTACTAAAAAAGTTTTACTGTATATTTTGTATGCTAAAAGACGCATTGCTTTTTGGGGCACGATACTGTGCAAGTAGTACTAATCCCAAATATAAAAATTTTGTAGAATGCCATTCTGGTAGGAGAAGCCAAGAAAGATAAAAAAATCTGTAAATTTAGCCAGGACTTGGACACTCTCATCTATAAGATTCGTACCAAACTGATGGAGGTCAAAAACCGAGTACTTGACCCAGATCTCCTCAGTACTGACATATAGTAGTGGCTGCTCTGAGTAAGCTCGACTCGATTCAGAGCGAGGTGAGCTCTCAGTAAACAAAAGCGAGGAGCTATGCAAGCTATCAAGAGGGATTCGGAAGCTCACTGTAAGACTCCAAGAGGGGCATGTATGGAGAGTAAGTATGGTTTTGGTTGTACATCTACCTTTTTGCAACAATTTGACTGCAGTTTTTTCAAAGATAGATTATCTCATAAATCAAACAATTTTCAGTGCATACTCAAAGATTTCATTGGATCCTTTGTTGCAAATATCAAAATTATTTTTCTGATTCTAGACGTGAAGTATGGTAAATTTGTGCATTGTTTCATCATCAGTTCTTGCGTTTGTTAGTTTTAATATTTATTATTTATGTCATGTTTTAAAATGTTATTCTTACTTTTATTGTAAACTTACATTTTCTTCAGTGTATTCATTACATGTATACATGCATAATTTTGGTGTTAAAAAACTAGAACATATATTACCAATAATAATTATTGATATGCTTTTAAAAATTTCATATTAAAAAAGAATTAGTGGATGTAAACAATTCATGTCAATTAAGAAATTACTTTCCCTTCATTATAACTCTTCAGTATACATGTAAAATATTGAATTTTTTTTCTAGGGAGTATATGTTAATGGATCACTATGACAGTCAAAGTGCCACTGAGGTTCAGGCTGACCTTTCTGACATTAAACGTGACCTGACCTTGAGCCAGTTGCTATAGCAATTCCAGGAGGAATGGGACAGCCACACCATTTGATTCTCTACAAGTGGAGCTACTACACATAAATGTTAATAGAGTCACCCAGACAGTTTATATGTTGGAAAAAGGTGAATACATTTTTTAAAATTTGTTTTTATGATTACATTTTGAGTTTTGTGGACATTATTATTCCCATTTCTAAGATTATGTTCTAAATTATAATAATTTTGTTCATATTATGAAACTTATGAAAATTATGATGTTAATTTTATAAAAAAAAAAAAAAAAAAATACCAGAGCAATTTTTTTTTTACAAGTTTTGCTTTGAACCAAATAATTGGATTGTCAGAAATTGGAAACTCTGTCTTAACAAAGAACCCACTGATTATTTATCTAGAATGGCATTGTATTCTGATTTCTGTGTTAGGTTTACCCTCTAATGAGGTCCTGCCCATTCTGAAGGAAAAAGTAACAGAGTTTAAACATGGCATGCCAGTAATCACGTCTCTCAGGAACCCGTCACTGAAGGCCCGTCATTGGCAGCTGATTGAGAGGCTGATCCAGAAATCCATGGCCAGAGATAAAACTTCACCCTGGTTAACCTTCTGAAAATGAATGTAAGTCAAAATATTTACATTTGCAAATGTTTTCCTCTATATAACACTACTGAAAGTAATGAGTATCTATAACTGTATAAATACAGGTATGGGGTCAAGAGGTTATAGATGTGCGTATGGATAGTCGTTTGACGTAATTTCTCAGTGATGTCATAAAGGGTCGTCGCGCAATCAGTGGATTTTATACATGCCGTTGGTTTTGAAAAATAATGCATTTCACACGTTAAAAGTCACAATCAGGCAACTATAAAGTATGAATAAGTCACAAATGTAAATATAAGTAATAAGGCTATCTAAATTTAATTCTCTGGTTCTCAAGTTTTCTCCAAAACAGATGCGGGCTAGGTTCTCAGGCCAGTTTTCTCCAAAACAGATGCGGGAGGGCGGCATTTTATTTATCATTTTATTGGCAATAAAGTAGATGAGGGAGGTATTTTTTTAAATTTTAATTTTCGAATTTTCTTTAACATAAAGATAATTTTTTTAATCACAGATATACTTTCCATTTCTGGTCAAAATTTCTGCTTTATCCATTGCTTAACAGCATGTAAACATCGTAGATAAATGTCCTCGAATGTATTTTCAAACGAAGTTGCCAAAATCTCATTGCAAATGACTACCGGAAGTGGTATTTGAATACTAAACTACAAAACAAATGAGGTCGGAAATTTTTTTCCGGATTGGTCTCCGCAATACCAACTTTTTATTTTATCAAAAATACAATAAAATCGGCAATGCGGCTACCTCAAAACGGATGCGCGCGGGCCTGAGAACCAGGATTTCAATTTTATATGGCCTAAGGTATCATTTTTAAACATCTATCGGGCTATAAATACGGGTTGGTACGAAATTAAATTCATCATAAAGCCCTTCGGGCTTTATGGAATTTAATCTCGTGACCAACCCGTATTTATATCCCGATAGATGCTAAAAAATGATACCTTATTTCTTAAATAGACCAGAAGAAAGGCTTGCAACCTTAGAATTTATTCAAAACATAGGGAACTTCTTATACATGTACCTTATATACTCGCCTATAAGTCGGTCCGCCTATAAGTCGGTTGTACTTAATAAGCTTATATTTCAGATGGACTGACCTCATATAATACCATTATTTTAATAGCTCGCCTATAAGTTGGACACAGTTTTGGACCAGATATCTACTCCAAAAAAAAACGACTTATAGGCGAGTATATACGGTACTTAAAGGAAAATGATTCCTATGACTTCAATTTTTTATCCAGATTTTCAAATACAAAGAAGATTCAATGAATATCAACCAAAGCCAGCAATGAAGCCACACTGGAACTTTTGCTGGAAAAGGTACTGTATAGACAGTGTTCCAGCTAGGATCTGAAAATGGAGGGGTGCAATAGAAGGGCACTTTTTTGTGACATACGGTGATACCGTTGTAGCAAGTTTTTCTTACATCATGTACATAGACGTATCTCATTTCTTCACCCTTATAATTCTTTTAAATATGATTTATTTGTTTAACCTCATTGATAGTTAACTTTAGCTTGTATCGTAACAATATATAAATTCTAATTGGAAGGTAATCTTAATTAGGATAAATGTGACTTTTCTTCCATCGATTACAATCATTTTCTATTCTTGATTAGAAATAGAATGTAGTACATATAATAATTCATGTAAACTATCTGGTACGTGTCTCACATTTAATATTACAGTACATGAAGATCTACATGTACGTACAATATGTAATTACTGAATTCAAAATTGCTTAAGTTTGTATTTGGCAAACAATTTAAAAGATATAGTTACAATATTTTTTAGTCATAAATAACATTTTCTTACATTATTTATTTAGCTGCTATCAAACTTACAACTTAATGTCAATCATCTCTTTTACCTTTAAAAATGGTAGTGGTAGATAATTAAGATTTTAAACTTCTGCCATATGACATGAATACAATTACATATATTATAGCTAGTGGTGTTCCAATCATCGATTATAATCGACATAATCCAAGCAATCGATTGCATTTTTAAAATTCTGATTAATCAGTTTATTATTTTATTTTACAAGCATAATAATTTTTGTCCCCCGCTTTCGCGGAAGCGAGGGGACATTAAATCTCATTCGTCTGTCTGTCAGTCAGTCAGTCTGTCTGTCTGTCTGTCCGTCCGTCACAAAAACTTTAACCTTGCCCATAACTTTTGATTGAGTGGACCTATGACTTTCATATTTCACATGTGTATTTCTTGTGACAAGACCTTTCTTTGGGTACCACTAAATTTGACCTTATGACCTTGACCTTGGAGTTTGACCCACTTTTACACAAAAATGTATTTTTTTTTTATTTTGGGCATAACTTTTGAATGGTAGATACTAGGACTTTTATATTTCACATATGTATTGTTTGTGGCAAGACCTTTCATTGGATATCAAGAACTTTGACCTTTTGACATTGACCTTGGAGATTACTGTACTTATGAAAAAACATTGACCTTGGCCATAACTTTAAGTCGGTAAGGACTAGGGCTTTCATACTTCATATATATAATCCTTTAGAGAAGTCCTTTCATTGGGTAACAAGAACTATGACCTTCTGACCTTGAATTTGGAGTTTGGCCCACTTTTAAAAAAATTAACCTTAGCCATAACTTTTGTGAAGGGTTAGGGCTAGGGTTTTCATACCTTAAATATTTAATCCTTGTGACAAGACCTTTCAATTGATATCAAGCACTTACACCCTTTGACCTTGATCTTGGAGTTTGACCTACATTTTAAAAGATTTAACCTTGGCCATAACTTTTGAATGGTAAGGGCTAGGGCTTTCATACTTCACAAAAGTAATCCTTGTGAGAAGACCTTTCACTGGATACCAAGAACTTTGACCCTTTTACCTTGACCTTGCAGTTTGACCTATTTTTTTTAAATTTGAGTACCAATATATTTAATTTACATTTTAAAAAAGTTTAATCTTTGCTTTGTTGCCATACGGGGTCATCAATGTTTCACAAACACATTTTGTTCCATTTAACTTTTACTTGAAAAGAGATAGGGCTTTCATATTTGACATGTGTATTACCTATGAGAAGATATTTCCAAGCATGCTATGATTTCTGACTCCTTGACCTTGGCCTTCACGATTGACCTTATTTAAAAAAAAATCAACTTTGATAATATCTTAATGGCATATAATAGGGCATTCATATTTGACATCTCACCCACAAAGACACCGAAAGCGGGGGACCACAATTCTTTGAATTTGCTTGTTAACCCTAATTTTCCATCTACAGAATTGCTTTTGACTTATTTGTGTAACGTAATATGGTGCAGATAAACAAACTCTTGTATTTCTACCCGGATAACAAAGCATGTTTCTGGGCATGGATGTACTTTTGGTTCCATAAAATGAACAAAAGACCAGCAGCTGGATCACCACAGAAAGTCGTCATTTACCCATTCTTACCATTTACTAGTTTAAATTGATATAATTTTTACATGTCCGATTATAATCGATAATTAACTACTTAGAGTAACCCAATCATCGATTATGAAAATTTTACCAATTCCCATCACTAATTATAGCTGAAAAATCTCTTCCAGAGTGTAAAAATTTACTTATACATATTTTTTTGCTATTAAGATATTAAATTCCATCATTGTTTCTTTAAAAAAAAAAAGTCTACAATTTTATTTAGAATGCTGAATGTCATTGTTCATGCTACTTTCACTGTCTGATTTATTTTTAGAACGCTATAGAACAAGACTCTTGTTTTAGATTAAAACAGAAGCATGGTCATTCTCCAAGTATATTTCAGCTTTTAACCCTTATTCAGACAGTAAAATGATCAAAGTAATTACCTAATCACCTGTAATTGATAGTGTGTACAGTATATAGGTACCGTAGTGCGATTTCATTACATAATCGTCTATGGCAGGAGGTGTGAACTGTTGATTAGCCTTAGGTAATCTGGATTGGAACACACTAATTATTCTAATGAGTTAAAGGACAGTCAGAATGATATTGGTCACTCACAAGGGACACAGGGGCACCTGTAATGGGCAGAGGGGCGCACTGATTTGAGGGCGGGACGCAGGGCCCCTCTATTTCCCCCTAGCTGGAACACTGGTAGAATTACAGGGTCTTATGATACTCTTCAGTAAATTTATTACCCCAAAACAACAAAGTTATCAAGTTTCATCTTTATTAATCTAACTTTAAATCTTGCCTATAGGGCTCATGCAGCTATGTAATTTTTTACACAAAGTGATCTAAGTATTTATCAGCAGCATCAAAAAAGAAGACTCAAATTATGACTTAATAGGATAGAATTTACTCTGTGGAATTGGATGAACAACAGGCTGAGATCAAGTAAAACTTGCTTATATGAAACATGCTCACTAGCACCTGATACACGAAGGCTGAGAGCAAGGAAATCTAGCTTGCCTATATGAGCAATATCCACTAACGTGAGACATGCTCACTAGCACCTGATTCATGAAGGTTGAGGGCAACGTAGGTTTGCCCATATGAGCTATGTTTGCTAGCACCTGTGTAAAGAGCAGAGTAATCCTACCTAAGTAGAGCTAGGCTTGCCCTGGATGAAATGTTTGATAATTTTCATAACATAAGTACACAACAATGATGCTGCATGATAGACGTACATGTACAATATCCCATGCTTGGGAAAAATGACATGGTAAAATACCATGAAGTAATATGCCAAATTATGCAGATGAGTAGCAGCTGCATAAGCCCCAAGTATGGGAAAGATATTGTAAGAAACGTGTTCATTTGCTTGTGATACTACATGCGATGGATAATATATTGCTTAAATTTTACAAAGTACAGGTATTCCAAAATAAAGTTTTAAAGTTTTGAAGTTCAGAAACAATACATTAATCATAAGTGATACATATCAGAAAGTGTATATAATTCAGAGCTTATTCTATTGCCACACAATTGTTGCTACATTTCTTATACATATAATGTCATATTTTGTTAACTGTACTAGTTGCTAAACTACACTGCGCATCTTTGACCACATCCTCTGAAGTTTGAATATATCCGTCTATAACAGTCCGATGACCACCGTCCTAAAGTCTTTATGAGGTGATCTTCCATTCTTTCTGAAGCTGCTGATGTTGCTGCTCCAATTCTGAATGAATGTCCATTATATTGACTTGAATCATACCCAATTCTTTCAAGAATGTTTTTCAAATAATCAATGAAGTATGTCCTAGTTACAGGCAAATGACAATTTGTAACGAAAAATGGATCTTTTGGCAATGCATTCCTAAAACTGTGAATTTGCATGTACATACACAGAGATTTAACTGGGCAAATAACTGTTTGATTCGAATGTAACGTTATAGTTGTACCTTTGTGAAAACGGTCTGTTTTCGATTGCCTTAAAAATATCTTAATACAACTTTTCTCTACAAGAATATCTTCACAAGTTAAGTGGTATTCAGGGTCAAAATAACTTTGAATAGTTAATTCTCCACATTTAAAAAATCCATAAAATGCTGTAACATACATTGCTTCCAATAAAACATTTGTGTGTTTGTCAAATGCACCTTTTCTTAATTCTACACACATGATTTCTAAAATTTGGTATGTAATGGGTAGTCTAACTTTGGATGTACAAGTATTTGCTTGAACTTTTCTTATGCCATTCAAAATCAAGTTTAATCTTTCCATAGACTGACATTTTGATTCAAATGGGTTTGGTATCCCCTTTTCAATGTACATAAATCTAATGCCACACAAATATAATCTTATGGTGGAGTACTTCAAAGACAAATTGTTTTGGCAATATGCTACAAAATATATCAGAATGTCCTGAGAAATCGGTGGAAAATTGTCATCAAATTCAATATTATAGAGACCTAGAAATTGTTTGTAAGCATTAAAACCTTGCTGATATGCTTGTTAGGTCACCTGAGTAAACTCAGGTGACCTATTGCTATCTGTTTTCATCCGTCGTTGTGCGGTTTGCGTCGTGCGTTAACATTTAAACATTTTCAGCTTCTTCTCTGAAACCACTGAACCAATTTCAACCAATTTTGGCATGTAGCATCTATGGGTGAAGGGGAACAAAAATTGTGAATTTCGTAGTCCCTGCCCCCCTGGGGCCTGGGGTGTGGGGCAAAAACCACTAAAATCAGTGCAATCTTTAAAAATCTTCTTCTTTACTCCCAGACGTCAAGCAGTCAAACTGTTGGTATGATTGTAATCAGCATTGAGTCCTCTACCAAAATTGTAAAATTCATGGCCCCAGGGTCAGGGGTTCTGGTGTTAGGGCGGGGCGCTATTGATTATATAGTGAAAATGCATTAATTCTTAGAAAATCTTCTTCTCTGCTCCTGGGTATTAAATAAACTAATTAAGTTCATAGTTATGATGAGCCAGAGTGCCTCTACCAGAATTGTGAATTTTATGGCCCCAGGGTCAGGGGTAATGGTGTTAGGGCGGGGCTCTATTGATTATATAGTGAAAATGCATTAAATCTTTGAAAATCTTCTTCTCTGCTACTAGGTATCAAATAAACTAACTAAGTACATAGTTATGATGAGCAAGAGTGCCTCTACCAAATTTGTGAAATTCATGGCCCCAGGGTCAGGGGTTCTGTTGTTAGGGCGGGGCTCTATTGATTACATAGAGAAAATGCATTAAATCTTTGAAAATCTTACTCTCTGTTCCTGAGTATTTGATAAACTAACTAAGTACATAGTTATGATGAGCAAGAGTGCCTCTACCAGAATTGTGAATTTTATGGCCCCAGGGTCAGGGGTAATGGTGTTAGGGCGGGGCTCTATTGATTATATAGTGAAAATGCATTAAATCTTTGAAAATCTTCTTCTCTGCTACTAGGTATCAAATAAACTAACTAAGTACATAGTTATGATGAGCAAGAGTGCCTCTACCAAATTTGTGAAATTCATGGCCCCAGGGTCAGGGGTTCTGTTGTTAGGGCGGGGCTCTATTGATTACATAGAGAAAATGCATTAAATCTTTGAAAATCTTACTCTCTGTTCCTGAGTATTTGATAAACTAACTAAGTACATAGTTATGATGAGCAAGAGTGCCTCTACCAAAATTGTGAAATTCAAGGCCCCAGGGTCCGGGGTTCTGGTGTTAGGGCGGGGCGCTATTGATTATATAGTGAAAATGCATTAATTCTTAGAAAATCTTCTTCTCTGCTCCTGGGTATTAAATAAACTAATTAAGTTCATAGTTATGATGAGCAAGAGTGCCTCTACCAGAATTGTGAATTTTATGGCCCCAGGGTCAGGGGTTATGGTGTTAGGGCGGGGCTCTATTGATTATATAGTGTAACGTTTTTCCGATACGGTCTAAGGGGAATAGCTCTCAGTGTTTTCCATTTCTTCCAATGAATATTCTTGAAATGATACGCAAGTAATCAAGTTTACTGTTTATTCACAATTTAAAATCCGCAATAACATAAACACAGTAAGTATAAAAATCCAAATAAAAATTGTCCGAAGTGATCGTAATGAATATGAAAAACTGACTGACTGTCTGTCTAAAATCACTCCTATATTTATACATAAAACCCATTGCTCGCGAGGAGCAATGCAATGTAAACAAAAACCCATTGCTCGCGAGGAGCAATGTTATACAGTCCCTGAAACGTTCTACTTTCCCATTTTTCCGTTCGCTCACCGTTCGTTCAGTGTTCGTTCACCGTTCGTTCAGCGTGCGTTCACCGTTCACTCTTCGTTCACAGTATTGCGTTCACCGATCACCGTGTGCTTGCGTTCACCGTTCACAATACGTTCACCGTTCGCTCTTCGTTCCGTTTACTTTGCGTTCACCTTGCGTTCACCGTTCACTTATCGTTCAGTCTTCATTGTCATTCGGAACTCCGAAGTGAAAGGACTTATGTTTTAGATGGTAAGGATTTACATGTTTTTTTAATTAAATAACTTAGATATTGTGTTTGAAAAATAATTATTATTTGCAAAAATTATCTATAATATTTATATTTCTATTATTATAACTCAGCTGTTACTTATTTCATGAATTTTCCCTGGAAAATAATTAATACATTAAGTACCTACATGTATGTAGAACGATACTAAAATATTAACTTCAAAAAAAGGGCAATGTACAAATGTTTCACGCACGGCATCAATTTGATTTAATTTTAAAGAGGACAAATGATTAATAGATGTATAATAATTAATCCAAGTCTTTTACAGAACAAGAATACATAAAAAAAAAAAATTAATTCTACAGTAATACGTATTTAAACTACATGTAGGTTTGAGAATTATGAACAGTACTGCAAATATTCAGTTAATTAAATATCTATAGAGATAATTAAATTGATGGTGTGGTTTTAAATTTTAGAAAAGACCAACTGTTTAAAACAGTCTACTGTTAGAGAAGGAAAATTCCTTCCTTCACCGTACCTAAACATATGTTTAAAAAATATGTTTTTTGCCATTCAGTATAATTAAGACACCCCCCCCCCCCCCCCCCCCCCCCCCGGTGCCTTTTCTTCCGAAATAAAATTCTTATTGAGTTTTTACATTAAATTTAAATTATATTTAATTTTTATTGTAACACAAGAAAATCAGTCTTAAAACCAACATCAAACAGTCATTAAACAATAGTATTTTAGTAAAAACTTGTGCCGACAGAAGTATTTTTAATTGGCAGGGAATATGTTTCACATTCAAATTAAAACTTAATCCTTCCAAATATATATTCGAATTATTCTTTTCTGCAGGAATGCAAAAATCAGATCTAGAAATGAGAGGGAAAATATTAAAACTTCTTGGAATACTAAGTGACTCTTTGCCCTCGGCATGTTCGGTGAACGCAATTTCCACATCTCCACTGTGTCGGATTATTTTGATTGACAGCACATGCACGCTACTACAAGTGTAGCACGGACTTCCTGTGAGCTGTGTGAACTTGATAATGGAAAATAAAAGCCAATGATTACTGTCAAATGGATTTGTTAATCTAATAAAAAGATTACCTTTATTGCTTGGAATATTTAGGAAAAATAATAAGAATTATTATTTGAAGCAATATATATTTCGATAAGATGAGATATGACTTTCTCTCTCTCTCTCTCTCTCATGGAATCATGCCTTTTCTCTTTTGATTAAATCCTTTTGATTTAGACATCAATGCACATTTGCACATTCTTGTAAGGAGACCTATTATGAATGTAGTGTTGTCAACGCACGGACATTTCATTGCTCCTTATGTTACTGTGCAAACGCTCGGCTGCCTCTGTTAACCGCTATGCGAAATGTCGGAATGAACTGCCGCCATTTAGTTCCCGCTTCAGATTTTTGAATGTTAATATCTCGAGTTAGAATTTATAAATTTACAAACGTATTCAGCCTAATAAGAAATGTTTCTATCAACTATACTAATATCATTTGAAAATATTGAAAAACAAAAAAATTAAAGACGAGAGACTTCCTGCCCCTGAGCTGTGTGAACTTGATAATGTCAATTTTTGAAAATAAAAGCCAATGATTACTGTCAAATGGATTTGTTAATCTAATAAAAAGATTACCTTTATTGCTTGGAATATTTAGGAAAAATAATAAGAATTATTATTTGATACAATATATATCTGAGAATCGAGGGGGTTATCTCTCTCTCTCTCTCTCTCTCTCTCGTACATTTCTCTGTTCAATAAAAATTATGACAACACATTACTCATTTAGTTTTGAAAATTTTATCTACGCATGTATTACAAATAATTTGAATGCCTCTTTCCAACATCTTGACCGAGTGTAATCACGGCCGGGAAATGTCTACAGATACATGAAGAAGTTAGCAAAAAATAATCGTCATAAAAGAATAAAAAGGCACATAAATATAGAATATATTGCAGTAGAATCTAAATAAAACGAGAATTTTTATGCAGTACGATAACAGTCAATGTCAACAGATAATTGTGAATTTTAAAAAAATCCGTTATTTTACTCAGAATCACTTTGGCACGAAAATACATGTACGGTTGTTTCAACCCGTACAAAGTAATTAATTCATTCTATAAGTAGTAGTTTTATCTCCAGAAGTCCACATTATTTTATTAGTGAAAAGAATAAGCATAATTATTTACTATATTAGTAGATTAATTTATTTTTTAACTACACGCGGTAACAAATACACGTTTGACGGCGATTAAAATCATTTTATTAAAATATAGATTTAAACATAGGTATGTGCAGAAAAAAATGTTTTTATTTATTTATTTATTGATGAATTAATTAATTAATTTATTTATTTATTTATTTATCAATTGTTTATCTCAGTAGTAGTTTCATCTTCTAAAGTCCACATTATTTTATTAGTTAAAAAAATTAGCATAATTATTTACTATATAAGATTAATTTATTTTTTAACTACACGCGGTAACAAATACGCGTTTGACGGCGATTAAAATCATGTTATAAAAATATCGATTTAAACATACGTATGTGCAGAATTTTATTTTTATTATTTATTTATTTATTTCTCTTTTGTTTATCTATTGTTTATTTATATTTATTTATGACATTTGAATTATAGAATAAAAAAAAATAATTTCAGTGCAAGGAAAAGACCAAAGGCATTCCGAATAAATCGTTCAACTTGCGTTCACCTTTCGTTCACCGTTCACTTTGTGCTCGCGTTCGCGCTCCGTTCGCGTTCTGCGTTCACTCACCGTTCATCGTTCACACATCGTTCACCAAGTTGCGTTCACCGTTCACACATCGTTCACTCACCGTTCGCTCTGCGTTCGTTCACCGTTCGTTCAGCGTTCGTTCACCGTTTAGGTGGGAAAGTAGAATGTTTCAGGGACTGTATAAACAAATCATAGTTACATAATAATTCGCTACAACTCCCCCCCACTTAAGTTTTTGACTCCGTTCAAAATGATTAAACAAATAGACAACTAAAAATTAATTTCTTGAAGTTAAACATGATGGTAAAATTTAAAGTAAATACATAAACAATTAAACGTTAGCTATATAAACAATTATTTTCTCCAAATCAGTAAATTTTTACTACACAATCCATAATAAAATCATTTTGTTGAAACAGTAAACATATTAACTTACACCTAGCAAACTTAGTCTACGTAAACAATAAATCACCTTCGGGCAAACAAAGCACAAAAAAAATATTTACAAACATGACATTAAAACACAATAAAAATCAAAGTCAAAATAATTAAATATTATATACATAAAAGCTTGTTAATAGATCACAAGTCTTTTGTTAGAGTTCACAACTTTTCAGTATGGCCTTTAGTTTGTTACACGGTTCACAAGGACAAATCTCCCTTTACTATCCGCACACGGGCACTCGGCGCTAGGTGTCGCGGAACCTCATCCAGAATCTCCTCGGCAAGATCACGAAATTCTACTTCCTCTGTATTTACGTTCTCTGAGTAGATAATTTGAGATTCGCGATTAATCTCCTCGGTGCCGTCAGGATTAGTCCGAATCGTCTTCTCCATCACCAGGCATATGGTTGACGTCTCGACACTTACGCGATTGTTGTTATCGTCCATGTCATACATATCACTGTCCTCTGATAACGAGTTCGCGGCTTCGCTCACGTCTGGTGACTCGAGAGATTCTTCTGTTGGTCGCGCACACGTTTCTTCCTCTTCTATGTCGCCCAGAATTTCACTAACAAAAGCGTCATTTATTTCCGGCAGGTCTTCCGAATTCACTGAAATGATGTCTAAGTCCTGATAAGAGTCCGTAACGAGTGGCTGCGCAGTCTCAGCATAATGCATCTCTTCCTCATCGGAGGAAATGTCCTCATAAAAGTCACTCATAACGTACACCGGTTTCCGGGTCTCCATGAAGCTGTGTCGTTGAATCTTCTTCCGCGGGGTATTTAAGGCCTCACTGACGAAGTCCTCGTCTAACTTATGGACGTTGTTAAAATGTCTTTTAAGATTTGATTTTCTAGTAAAGAGTTTTTGGCAATATTCACATTTAATAACATTCAAATCACTTCTATGTTGTTCGCGTTGATGCTGGTACAAGTGACTATTTGTCGAAAACACACACCCACAATATTCACAAATCATCTGGAGAATGAAGTCTGGTACCGAAGTGGTCTTTTTATAACTCTCCCAAGTCGCGTTGTTCTAATAACGGCTTCTGATTGGCTGTCGGCATGTGACTGTTCCGCTGTGACAGTCTCGGGTCGAGGCTCTGGCAGTAACTTCAATCGTTTGGTCATTGGTCTCTCTCTCGCAGCTGGCACGCGACGTCGCAGGGCACCTGCTGTCTTGCCAGTTGTATATTCGGATTCAGGAGCTGGGCGCGAACGTTTATTCCCCCTGTATGGTTTGATATTGTCGGCATGCACCAGTGATTCATTTTGAAAATTGATTGAATGGGTACAGTGTACCCCTCTGTCAGAAAACAATGGGTCAAAACTCGAAATCAATGGGTCAGAATTTTAACAACAACTAAGAATGTGATATCAAGCAACATTTTATTTTTTTTTCAATAATCTTAAATAAAGAACTGTAAAACAGTACTTAAACACAAATTGAGAACATCATTGAACTATCACTCAGTAATGTCTAATCACTTGAACATGAGTCTGATGAGATTGAATAAGCCCTCCGATTTTTAGATTTCTTCCATACGCCCAGAGCCCTCTCTACAATGTCACCTCTCTCTAAATTGCACAGTTTTACCCTCATCAGTTTGGACTGAGTTTCTACTGTGAGCCTATTTCTCAGTTTAGTAAGAATTTGGTTTTGCACAGAAAAACCCCTTTCACACCCAGCAGTGTGAACTGCTGATGTGAGAGCTAGCCTAGCTAATGTTAACAGATTGGGAAATTTCTCTTTGTGGTAACGATTTATCAAACTCCATAGTTGTTGCAGAGAATCCCTAGGGAATTTCTCTGGGCAACTGCATCAATTAATGGTTCACTTGTGTTACTCTTGGCAACTTTATCCTCCTTCCAATGAACTGTTTGCTTTTCACCAAAAAACTGACAGAGTGTGTCCATTTCTTCCATCCCAAATTCTTCCAGTCCTTTAGAGTCCAGAAAGCTGACAGGCCTCAATGCCAGAGCACTGAATGAAGAAAGAAGATCATTGGATGGAAATCTGAAACAGAAAATGAAATAAAATTCATTATCTTAATTTAACATGTTTTGTACTGATTATTATACATGACACAACTGACTTCAGCTTAATTTATAGGAATTCATTCTATATCCGTTTGTTAAAAATACCTTGATGCAATGTTATCCTTCATGGCATCAATAAATCTTTCTGTCAGAGCATGCAAGTTCAGGTTTGTATTTGAAATGAGATGACCTTTGAACAATCCTGACTTTAGGTCTTCCTTCAAGGACAGAATGTATGGTGAGTCCATGGATTTCACTTTCTCTAGATCTCCAATGCATAATTCAAGTTTGACCTTGATAATTAATAAATAATCAAATAAATAAAACATAATTTAACTGGAATCAAATGATAAATTAATTTTTAAATTATAACAATTTAAGATATCTTAGATTTATTATTTCTTTTTCTTTATTCAAATTTCAACCTAAATATCATCTCCCTGAGTCCAATCATTTGACCCCTTCCCCCTTCATAAAGAGCACCATTTGCTAAAGAAAAGAAAAGAATACCCTAACTAATGCCAAATCCACATTTTCTGTTTGGAAGAACTGTGAAAGTACGGTAACCGGTGCCATAGCATCCATCATCATATATGTTATAGAAATGAAAGTCTCACTGGCAATCTGCAAATGCAAATGAGAAAATTCTAATTACATAAAAAAGTTAAAATTCAAACTTAATGTCTAGGATACTATAGAATGTTTTTTTTTTTTTGTAGTTGTTCAATATTTGCTGTTGTTGTTTTGAACTGTTAATTTGCTAATCAATCAGAAAGTATTCACATCTTTATTGCCATCTATCTGGGCAAGGTAGGTCAGCAGACTGTCCAGGATCCTCTGAACTGTTGACAGTGCATTAAAATAAGAAAGCCATCTTACAGAATGTATCTCCTTGATTATCAGTCGGGGATCGTCTAATACTGTCTGAATTTCCTTCAGCTTTTCCTGACGTTTGGCGCTGCCCTATAATGTAAACACAATAAAAACATTTCAAATTTCATAAATCATCAAAAAAAGGTTCTTGGAAATTGGCTCTTAAAGTTGTTTTGTTTTTTTTTTTTTTGGTTTGATATTTCATTTACCATATTTTACCTTAAAGTAGTAAAATAAATCTGTCAGGACTTGTTGGTGGCTTTGCAATTGTGGAATGTTGGCAGCTGCTTGTGAAGTACAGAGGGCAAGGCGATGGGCTACACAATGCACATTGACCATATGTGGATTTTCCCTTTGCATGAGAGCGGCCGCTCCTATGATATTGAAAAAATAAATAAAAACATAGCAACAAAAAGGAAATAAGAATTTTTTTTATCGAAAAACAAGCTCATTGTTGTAGCTTGTTGAAATAATATCATTAGTAAAACACATTTATTATTACCATTTTGTTTCCCAGTCATTGCAGATGCACCATCAGATCCCATGGGAGGCTGGTCCCCTTCTCGATTTCAAAAAGTGCTGTCTTTGCACTCCATATTTGTCACATATAGTGTTGATGGCACCATATCCTCTGATATTGTTTGTGCATATACTACCAGTAACTTCATCATCAGTTTGGTGATGCATTGGTCTCTCTCCGAACTGGCACGAAATGCTTTCATTCACCCAACAAATGACCTCAAGGGAAGATTTTCTGTCATTGACGGAGACAGCTTCATCAATTTTAAATGACTGTTTATTTTTGCAAGCTATCATGTCCTCTTTGAGCGCAGGAATACACAGAGCCAATTGGTGATCTTGCAAATTCACGTGACGCTGTAATGTGCTATGTTGGAAATTTTGATTCTTAGATAACTTGTGCATACTATTAGTTTTGTTATTGTCCGTACATAATTTACAGTACATGTATTCACAAGATGTAGATTCGTCTTTCTCTAATCTAAGCCAGGAATAAATTGACAGCCATTTTGATTGAAAATTTCTCTGCACTTTTCTCTTTACTTTTTCTGCATCTGAACTCTGAACGTTTTGTTGATCATTTTTGTCATTGTTGTTGTTAATATCGCTAACTGTACCGACGTATTTTGGAGGAGTTTGATTACTTTTTTGGGAGGCATACCTGCGTATAGCACGCTTAAATTGTTACGATTTTTCGAATATTGTCGGTTGCCGTTTTATTGCAGCATGTTTTTCCCTCGTTGCTACTATCACAGATGCAGTTGGAGTTTAAAATAGAAACTGGAATGTTGAATTTGGTAACACACTGCGTATCGTAAATTACTAGCATCACTTCACAATAATGTTGACCATGGGCCCTGTCCAGTTCCTTGCTAGTTTTGCTTTCGTCCCTGTAATAATTTGGCATTGATTTCGCCTCACTTTATCTCCAATGTCATAATTCACATTACAAACATTTCTGTCATAATAATGTTTTTGTCTTTGCGATAATTTTCCTGTAACTTCTCTCGCAAGATTGTGCACAAAATATAGTTCACTTTCCAAGTTTCTCACATATTCCGAATCATTTTTCCGAACTGGTTCTTCTTCGGTTAATTCTGTAGTCATAACATCTAAGGGTAGTGAGGGCTCTGTACAACACCATTCTATACGGAGATATAGTCGTTGTTTCATGGGGTGTACTATTATAGGCCAGAACGATCCCGTCTATGTACTTGTCCCAGTCTGTCTGATGAGCTGAAATGTATTTCGATAACATTTCCTTTATAGTTCGGTTTAATCGCTCTACCATCCCGTCGGACTGCGGATGGTAAGCAGTTGTCCGTGTTTTGTTGATCTGAAGTAATCTGCACATTTCTTGAAATAGTTGACTTTCAAACTGTCTACCTTGATCAGAGTGTATTTCTAACGGACATCCATATCGTTTAATCCAACCTTTGAATAATGTTTCTGCCAAAGTTTCAGCTTCCAT